>NW_028263391.1:19994781-20222281 GCF_051168715.1 Poecilia mexicana | reverse complement strand
GCAAACCCAACATGGGGAAAGAACATACAAAAGTAAAGTTGAAAACTTTTAAAACACTTTTCTTTCCTGGAGCAAATGCTGCTACAACCTCCCAACAACCTTGGGAGGTTGTTTTCACACAGAAAAGTAACAAAACTTTTCTGTGAAAAGGTTTGTTACTTTTCACAGAAGTAACAAAAATATATAAGAGCTCCATCTCAGACTCTACATCCCTCATCTGGGATGTGACTTATATTTTCTCTGGAAAAAGTATAAAACTACTGGAACAATAAGAGAAGAGACTAGAGGTATTTTGTTGTAATAAACAGTACAATCAAACTGTGAAGCACAGAGGCGGATGATGATGACTCGGGCTGCTGCTGCTTCAGGATTTGTGTCCCTTCTGGCCTGATTTATCATCAGGACAAGCAGCCATTACAACTCAGAATGACTGAAACAGAAAATAATTAAAGTGTTATCATGGTTCAGTCAAAGTCCAGACCTAAACTTGATCGGAAATGATCAAGAGCTCAACAGAAACAAATGTCTATAAACGTTATTGAGAGTTACTGCTGCTAAAGATTGATCCCTGTTTCACTCACAAATTTATTTAATTAATAAAAGGAAACATCAAGATTTTCCTGTTGTTCTCGTTTCTCCTTCACTTTGTTGAGTCCAAGAGAGAAATATTTGTTGTTCCAGTTCAGGCTGAACTTTCTGTTTGCCTCCACCGATGCTGTTTTGCATTACAGCATCTGATTGTGAAGGACATGGGTTGGAGTTTGTGGTTTACGTTTGCTGCACATCTCTCTCGTTTCCTTTCCCTGTCCAAAAAAAAGGAAAAAAAAAAAGAAAATCCGTTGTTGATTCCAAGTTGTGTTTATCGTTGTATCTCCCAGATTTTTCCCATAAATGCACATTAAAACAGTATGACATTAACCAGAACATAACCCAGTGAGCTGCTTCCAGGCTGTGCTTATTGAATTACCCGACCTGCGATAGAAATCTGCAGCAGTTATGTGCCAATAACAACACACTGAGAGCGCTCTAATTGAAGAGACTGCAGTCAGGGTTGAGTAAAGGTTTTAAAGCATTACCAGGCATTGTTTACCGCAGCAGATACGCTCGCTGTAATGAAGTGTTCTGTCGATTTAAAGCATGGAGGACTTTAAAATGCATCTGAAGGGAGCTGTTAAATGCCCTCATCCTGAAGCAGCTGATGAATATGTGCAAAATGTTGAGTTTCTTTTTTTTACTTCCTCCAAACATTTTTCTGTGTGATTAAGACACATTGATTATCTGAACCCGGCTCAGATATTAAATTTTATGCCGAGGCTCCCTCTGAGGCACTGAGAGGAAGGGGGAAATATGGAAGTTGACCCTGGAAACTCCAGGGAGTCGTGGGGCCGAGCTCTGACAGTTTTCAGCTGCAGGGGAATGTTAATATGTATTTCCAGGATTACTGAATTATGTATATGACAAGCGTCTGGAGGAATGCTGCAGCTTTATGAGTGCAGCCTGGTCATCTGCATGCTCCAGTTACTCCTAATGATGGTAATTATTACAAGGCTTAACTGTAATACAGGATTGATTCTCAGGCTCCTGGATAACCCCTCATGCTGGCACACTGCTCGTACCCCGGGGCCCCTCCTCAGCTGCCCCAACAAAGGCCACGTTGAGGCCCAGGAACAGCTCTCAGTGGGGTCCTTGGAGCCGGCTGGCAGCCCGTTCCTGACGAAGGTTAATACTCGGACACATAAAGAGCGGATTAAGAGCTTGGCTCACACGACTAAGGAGAAAATTGAAAGTTTGGAGGGAAATATGTGGCTAATTCCATTCTGTCAACAGTGGATATTAAAGTTTTTAGCTGCTATGTCAAATTATTTGTAAATCACAATGGTGGCACTGTTAAAATCCGATTTAATTTCCAGGGGCAAGAAGTGATCGGGGAGTTTAAGTCTCATCCAGAGTCTGGCTTTTTAAGGGATTTACATGATTTTGTTGAAAGGATCGACTCACCTTCTGCTGCCTGACTGTACGGTTACATTAAAATCTTTCCATGTAGGAAAACACGCAACATATCTGCAGAAATCCACATGAACGGGATCTGAAGTCTTCTCCCCCCTGCAGAGGGTAAACTGGGATCTCTGGCACCTGTACTGGATTAATGGGGAGCCTCTGCCAGTAGCTCCACAGAGTTAAGCTGCTGGATTGAGTTTCAGAGAGGGGTGGGACCCACGCAGACCAGGTGCTGGCCGGGGAAAAACCTCCCAGGTTTCAACAATCTGGTTCTGTTTGTGCGCGGCTGAGCTCTCCTTCCCGTGTTGCTGCTGCCGCTTCTGCTGCTGCTGGGGGACCGTCATGACGCCGGAGGCTCACACGACACAATATGGAGGAAGACCAGAACCAAGCTTTGTCCATCACTCAGCGAAACAAAAAGTTGCAGAGGAGTTTAGTTTGATCATCTTGCTAACTGTTGCCCTAACCCTGAAGCATATGTCAAAAGATGTCAAAAAAGGATGAAGGATGTTGTCAACTGCTTCACTTCATTTTGGGAATAAAAAATATCATAGTTTACCTTTTCTCTTATATTCAACCAGACATGTCATCGTCATTTCCCATTTATTACTGGGTTGGAAAATGTAGACTAATGTTTCTGTTGTATGTTTTCTGCTGAGGCTGAACTGATGACCAAGAACAAATTAGAGATGTTTGACGTTTCTCCAGTTTGACTTTCTGGCCTGAATCAAAGCAGAAATTACTGCTAAATTTTATTCACCCAGTAAAACAAAATATTTAAAGATACAATATTGTATAAAACAAGATAATAATGAAATAAAAACATAAACTTAAACATAAAATCTGACCAATGCTATGACATAATTTGATACAAAATAATATGATCCCATACAACACAATATTATAACATTAAATGATACTACATTAAAGAGAAGCATAAAATAATCATAGATAAATAAATAAGCAAATATTTAAATCAATGAATTTGGTGATAACATGCAAATGTATAACTAAAACAAGTGACAGTGCAGCATGTAACAAAATCATACAATCGACTTTATTTCATTAGAAACAATTTCTTACAACACCTTCCAAAAATGATACAATAATACAATATGATGCAATACAATACAGAGAAACAAGACATGATGCAATAATAAATGATACAATGTAATTCAATACCCTATGACACAATACAGTCAACAATAATGTGACATAAAAAGACATGAAATATGATATTTCATATCAGTGCTGCTTTTAATCAACCACAATAGTTTCTTAGAAAAACTTTAACATGTTGAAGGAATCAACGTGTTTAAATCTCATCCGTCAGACAGTTTAAACTTTGTTCATGTGAACAATAAATCTTCACAGTGCAGGGTTACCAGTGGAGTACCACAGGGCTCTGTGCTTGAACCAGTTCTTGTCACTATTCACATGGATCCCATTAATACAATCATCATCTTGGGATAAGTAGATTAGTTTCATTTCTGTGTTCATTTCCTATAAGTTGCCGCTCATTAAATTTTAATCCCCCTCCTTGCTATTTTCCACTTTCCTCTAAGTTATCATTTCCACATTGTTTGTTTTCTCTCCGGGTTTGTCTATAAGACATTCAAGTTTGAAACATTGAAAAAGACTTCTTGCAAAACATAAGATTTCATCAGTTTAGATCTGGTTTCTGTTCCTGAAAAACATCCACATGCAGTAACTTCTGACCATTAACAAACACTCAGATAGTTTGTCTCGCTGCAGTGATGATTTTAACTTTGTTTAACTCTGCTGTTTAGTTCTGTTCTAAATATTCAGAGAAGTTACACATTTCCTCACTGAAACTTTGAGCTTGATCCCACCAGAATGTGGATCTGCTCTGTGAGTTATTAGCAGTGATGGGGCCTTGTGTTAAATCATTCTGAGCGAGGGCTCCACACACGGCTGTGACATGTGTGTGCACACGTTAAAGACATGTTAAAGTGGCGTGTTGCGCAGAGACAGAGCTGAGGTCTAAATTCTACACTGCTGCCTTGTTTTGATAGAATAATTCCAGGTTTCATTATGTTGCTGCCAGCCTGCAGAGCTCATTTGAATTTCTTATAAATCCAAAGTGTGTTAAGTAGCACCTCTGTGAAAAGAGGGGGAGGCGGAGAGCCCGTTTCAGACCTTCTAATGTGAAAATGTGTTTTTGATTCCTGACTTGACATGCAGTCAGAGGGCTGTGAGTGTGTGTGTGTTTCCCTGATCCTGCCTGTAATCAGTAATTACCAGGATTGGCTGATGGATTCTAGTTATAATGAATGATTGATGAGCGCTGAAAGAGCGCGCCCGGGCCATTTCTGTCCTCTGACAGCCTGATGTTAGCTCTGAATTGAAACCATTTAAGTAGAAAATGACTGGACACAGGAAAGGCTCAATAGCAGGTACCGCGCTGCCATTTGAAAAGTGGACGTCTGCATTCAGCCTCCTTTGAATAGCCTGAGTGAAACCTGAGCTGCTGCTGAGGCCCAGAGAAGAAAAACACACTTTAATGTCTAAAGAGCATTTTGATTTGTTTGGACTGTTTTCATGTGTGCAGCCCACAGCCAGGTTTTAACTCTGCAATCCCCTGTCATTGATGTGGACACTTTTTACACTCCACCTCCTGTTTTTGGATGTTTACGCTGCATTTCCCCCAGCCAGGATTAGGCCTGAAATAACTGAAACAGGTTTTAAATCAGTTCAAACCCCCCACAAATATCTATATCTTTAACATGAGGGGGAAAAAATGATTTATTTCTAGATGAGATCTTCACATCAAAGCCCCTCTGTGTGGCGTTTGCATGTTTTTCCCTTGCATGAATGAATAAGTTTTGCTTTTGGTATTCTGCTTTCCTGAATGTTGGTGTAGTTACAGCTTTTCTCTGCTAATGTGATTGACAGGAGGCCTGTCCAGTCCCACTAAAATGTTTAGATCCAATCATTACAGGCAACAATATCATTTTATTTGGTGCTTTTGATGATTTATTTGACCTGCTGAAAAGCTTACTCAGCATACAACAGCAATGATTATTAAAAATGATAAATGGGCACTCAAGTTCAAATTTAGAATTACACCTAAAGCCCCAAATATATGAATACATTCTCACAAGTTTGGTAAAATGCTGCTCAGTTAAACATTTGCCCATTCATTTTGGTAGAATTAGTTAACACTGGTTTGTTTTCTGACTTTGTGGCGTTGTTTGAATGATGCCAACAGGAATTGAGGTTGGACGTATTAGAGACCTTTTTTTATACAAGTTTCAACCATTTGAACTAAACTGTCCCTCTCAGGTGAAACAAAAGCTCAAAGGCACTACAGGGACCCCCAAGAATCAAACTCAGAGGGAACTGGAAACTGTAGGAACAACAATGCCACTCCCTCCAGTAAAGCCAATTTAAAAACGACGCACTAATTTGCTGCAGATGAAAAAAAAGTTTTCACTTTGAAATCAAAGCATCAAAAAGCTGATTGACATTAGCTGCTGTCCATTCAAACAGGTCGGATATCATTTGACTTGATATCAAAAGTGGAGTTGTTTGGCCACAGTGACCAGAAGTGTGTTTGGTGGTCTCAAAGTGACCTGTGGAGCACGGTGGTGGAAGCATTATGATGAGAAGCTGTTTTAAGACAGAGAACTGACTCTATTCTTCAAAACAGATGTTAACATACAAAGTATAATAAAGACATTTATGCATAAATAACCTCATTACCTTAGTACATGATAGCGTAGCCTCTTGTTGCTTTGTACAGACTTTCAGTATCCAAAGAAAGTAATCATCTCTATTGTGATATATTTCGATGATGTTCTCCTTTAGAGCTGCTCAGTGTATCTGTGTAAACATGAATTTTATCAGCAGAGCTATGTGCGTGTCTCTCCTGGATCATCACACTGGTTCCCTCAGAGTAAAGCTGCTGTTTTTTCACATTGAAATGATTCACCTGGAGTCGTTCATGGATTTCCCGGGGCAGAATCCCTGGGCGGGTCCAGAATTTTCTGGAAAGAATACAAATCCCAGCAGGCTTTGCAAACACGTTGTGATCTATTGGATGAAGCTGAAGGAAGTTGTTTTGTTTTTTTGATTTTCAGAACAAACACCATCATTTGATGTAAAAAAAATAAAATAAAATAAAATAAACATTTTGGTTTGAATATTGATTACATATTAATCAACCATCTTCTCTAGTTTTGAAAGCTGTGCTCCTCAATCAGGAATATGTGCAGGTATGATTTTTTAAATAAAAAGTGGACACTTGTTATTAAGATCTACATATGAAAGAAGAACTTCATTTCTACCAGGGAAGAAAAGCTGACGATATTTTCATCCAAATCTTTGCAGCAGCATCTTCAATGAGCTCTGAGGTTTTTGGCCTTTCTGGAAATTGCAATCCTGCAGCCCTTTGAGAGAGAAGACATTTGTGTTGAACATACAGCAGTACTTCCAACTAACCCTGTCAAATATGATCATTTCATTCAATATTTTCATTTACATACAATTTATTATCTCATTGGAAGAAAATAGCATTACACAGTCATATGACATTGCATTCTATTGCAAATTTCCTCAAAATTACAAAACAGATAGTGTCACAATTTAGGTAATCTGATTGCTCAAAACAAAGAAACAGTTCTTTCATTTGAACAATGTGTTGCTTCATGATGAACAGATTGGAAAGAATGAAATTAATTTTATTAATAATAGAAAGAATTTTATTTGTGAAGAATTAGATGAGATCAAAAGGAATAAAAAGGAACTCAACAGAGCCTTAACTTTGTGTTCCTATGGCTATTTTCTCTGATGGCTATATTATTGGTTTCTCTCCTTTATTTTTTTATTCAGCTCACTGGAACTAAATAAAACATTTAGAAATAACCTTCTCAAATTAGAAAATATAAGATCCCATGTTCAATTTATGTTTAAAGCTTTCTTGAGAAAAACCTAAAAGGTATTCTAAACTATAAGATTGAATGAAATTGATTATTTAAAGCAACATTTACATTTATTAGTTTGTATAAGCTTTGGGTTTACATGCCTTTGGAATTTTTATAGCGAAGATAATAAATAAAGAAAAGTTTTTTTTTTAAATCAGCTGCAGAAAAGGATCATTTTCTGAACTTTTTTCCAGCTGTTGTTTCAAGATTGAAAAGAAACCATATTCTGGTATTTGTAGTCTTTGATGTGCGGAGCAGATATTAAATCTGTGGTGACGTTAGCAGCCTCTTTGCGGTTTGGTTTTAGCGGCAGCAGCAGCAAAAGGGGAACAGATCAGAGTCTGAACACAGACCGATAGATTTAACGAAAAAAAAAGCCCAGAGACATGCAGGTGTGTGTGCGTGTGTGTGTGGGTGTGTGCGTGTGTGTGTGTGTGTGTGTGTGTGTGTGTGTGTGTGTAGGTGTGTGCGTGTGCGCGTAGGTGTGTGCGTGTGCGTAGGTGTGTGCGTGTGTGTGTGCGTGTGTATTAGAGGTGGTAGATGGGATTAAAACAGATTAGTCCGCTTTATGTCTCCTTTCAAATACACACCTAGAACATATGAGGAGAAATCTATCTATCTATCTATCTATCTATCTATCTATCTATCTATCTATCTATCTATCTATCTATCTATCTATCTATCTATCTATCTATCTATCTATCTATCTATCTATCTATCTATCTATCTATCTATCTATCTATCTGGCTGTTCTGTGATGTTGCTTTTCATTTCAAACACACGTTTGGTTTTGCAGAAATCCTTTATTCTTCTCGCTACCTCTCTGCAGCAAAGTGTAAGAATAAATGCGAAAAAATAATAACAGCATGCAGACGACTGCAATCACAGAGTGACTGCATCACAGAAATAAAGGAAATATATATATAAAAAATATTTTTCTTCGTAGATTGTAGGGGAGGGAAAAAAAGAATACTTGAGCCTTTTTGAATGAAAACCATTTATTTATTCCGAAAATCTCTCGAATCAGCATAAAATTTGTTTTTGTGAAGCTGTGGAAATACAAACAGTTTAGAGTTTAAGCTCAGAGAGAAATGAAATGTTGTCCCGAAGCCAGAGAAGGTGTTCGCACCTCCTCCTGCAGATGAGCTTCAGTTGATGCAAACTGCGGTGAAATGAGTAATAAACAAAATCTGTTCAGTTGATAGTAAATATTGTTTTCCTTTTAGGGTCATTTTTCTGCAATATGCACATATGCAGAGGTAAATGTGGTTTTAATCTCTCAGTCGCAAAAAAAACAAAACAAAAAAAAAAAAAACCCGACGGCTTCATCACTCAGTACGAGGACGGGTCCAGTTAAAGACGGGCTGAACAAAACTTTACACTCAGTGAAAAAATAAAAATATAAATAAATAAAAACTAAATAAAAATAAAAATAGTTATAAAAAAATGTGCAAATTGATAATACTGAACCCTTCCCCCCCTCGATTGTAGTTGCAAATGTTTAGATTACATTTAACTTCTTGGTGAAGTGAAAAAGCATTCATGGCAATAAAATGATAATCTAAATATAAGTTTTTTTTTTTTTAAATCTCAGATCGAAATATATCAAGTTTATTATGAGCTGCATGAATCAGAGTATGATTCCAGTTAATTTATACACATTTACTGGAATAAAACGTGGTAAACTCAACGAAGATGCGGCTCTTAAAGAAAATATTCCGATATGTTCAATTAGCCGTCTCCCTGGGTTAAAGTTTGTGAAATAAGTTTATCATTTTAAATCACTTGGAAATGATCTCTGCATAACTGCACGTCTTCGTTAATCACACCTTGGATCTGAACGGCACATTTTCACCTCATCAGTTTATCCGAGTGCCTGACGCGCGCATGTGTGAACTCCCCATTGAGTCTTAAATGCAATCAACAGCTTCCATTAAGGTCTGCAGCGGGAATCCGCGTTCCTGCACAGCCTCGGGGCCGTGTTGATTAGCTGCGTAAAGTCCCGATCTGTTCTCCTTTAGGGGCCTGAATGGAAGCGATAATGGGCCGTTATCTTATCCCGGTCAGGGAAGAGGGGGGGAGAGGAAACTGCTGCCAAGGGGGGAGACTGACTTATTCCCCACAGAGAGCAGAGCGGAGGCCGGATAATGAGAGGAATATCAGATTTAATACGCGGCAGTTTGCGTCTGACATGAAATCAGGTTCATTTTGGATCATATGCGCAAAAACAGATGAAGGCGCCGATTAAAATCTTGTTTCAGTGTGAAAAGCAGAGTCAATTCGGATTGTGAAGAGGTCTATGAAATAGCCTGCAAGCTGCAGTTTGACTCCGAATCTAAACATGTTTAATGATCCAAACTCCTGATGTTTGGCGGCCTGCACGCACTAACGCCGCTGTTCCCTCTGATGCTTCCGACGATGGGGAAATAATCGGATTACTCCACAGGAAGAGCCTCCGTGATCCGACAGCGCCTTTCCAATAGTCTGCAAACACTGCGGATTATCTTAATTCAATTAATTCTCAATACACAAACCCGCGGCCCTTCAACCCGGCCTGACGCAGCCTTTGCGCCGTGACGTCACGGCCTATAAGAGCAACCCCGCGCGCAGCAGTTCGCATCCTGAACCGGAGCTGGCTCTGCAGCGCGTGCAGAGGAGAGAAGAGCGCAGCCGCGTCACCATGTCGCCTTCAGCCTGAACTTTCTTTCCGCTTCCTCAGGAGTTTTGATTCCCAGTTTGATCCAGTTTTTCCTCCTCCGCGCAGCCGCGTGATGCCCGCCGGGATGTTTAGCATCGACAGCATCCTGTCCGGACGGCCGAGCTGTAAGGAGCCGCTGCTGCTGCACCGGAGCGGCCCCGTGGTGCTGCCCGCCGGCCTCACGGACACGATCTACACCGACTACAGCGGACTGTACTCGGCCGCCCGCGGACCGTCCCCGCCGGGGGTCCACGCTTTGACCGGGGCAAGGATCGGATATAACGGCTACTACTATGGACAGCTGCAGGTCCAGGGGCCCGGAGGAGGTCCGCCTTGCTGCGGGGCCGTGCCCGGCCTCAGTCCGCAGCAGTGCCCCTGCTTCCCCGCAGGTAGGGTACCCCCCCTCCCCCTCCCACAGTTCTCAATTCACAGCTTAATAGAAATTAAATATGTTTCTCAAAAATTTGCGTCAAAAATTTGCGTCACATTTTCCTGTGACGCAAATAAGATAAATATGCATTTGTTGAATTGTTTCAGTTGTATTAGTTTTAAAAATGATCGTTAAAAGCAAATCTGAACATCGTCTCTGACCTTTACAAATATAATATTTTCACAACTTTAGAAGTGTTTTAAGACAAGAAGATGTTAAATGCGCAAACATTCCGCTTTTTTGATTTCTTAAGCTAAAACTTCAAATTTCATCGGATTTCTGCTGTTCTGTTTTCTGTTGTTTGTGTTGTCCTCAGTGTTCTGTTAGATCAGGAAAAAAGTTTTTAAACTGCAGAAAAACTTAAAGATGAACAAAAATTAGACAAACATAGGCTATGCAAGTTATATAGCATATACATCTACGACATATCCTCATTTCTGCGCCTCAGACGCTTCAGTTTGTCCCCGTCTTACAGGCTACGACAGCCCGGCCTCGGTGCTCCTGTCCCCGGTTCCTCACCACATGATGTCCTACATGAACATGGGCAGCCTGTCGCGGACCGAGCTGCAGCTCCTCAACCAGCTGCACTGCCGCAGGAAGCGCAGGCATCGAACCATCTTCACCGACGAGCAGCTGGAGGCTCTTGAGGGCCTCTTCCAGGAGACCAAGTACCCGGACGTGGGGACGCGGGAGCAGCTGGCCCGGAAAGTTCACCTGCGGGAGGAGAAAGTCGAGGTGAGATACGTTTTCTTTTCTTTTTTAAATGTTGATTGAAATCAGGAAGACATTTATCTCTTTTCATGTATTATTATTATTATTATTATTATTATTATTATTATTATTATTAATAAATAAACATTTTTAGTTTTAAAAATAAATTTAGTTGCAGAATTAGATAATATAAGAATACAGACTGTAAAAAGTACATACATATCTACAGAAGTATATTAGCATGGTGGATATGTATATATGCAAATATAATAGTACCCTAGAGCGGAACGTAATAAAGGATTTTATTATTTATTATTTATCTCGCATTGATGTTTAATTAATGTGGATTATTATTATTATTATTATTATTATTATTATTATTATTATTATTATTATTATTATTATTATTCCTAATATTTTTTTTATTTAGTTTTTGCTTCATTCCAATGTATTTCTTTTCAAACTATTTGAATCACTGGTCCATTTATTTGATAATTCATTTTTACAAAATTATAACCTTTTGTTAAATATTAAATTCGGCGATTTGATTCAGTAATAAAGCTTATTAGTTTATGCGCTGCTTTATGCGTATCTTTTCTTGTCTAAAATTTCTCTTGAAATTGAGACCCAGTGTGTTAACAATATTTACCGGTGGAAAGGAAAGTGTGGAAAAAAAGCAAAGGCAATATAGATAGTATTAATTTAAAATAAATTAATTAATAAATAAAACGGGAACAAATAAGATTATTTAATCTCATTTTTTTAAGCGTTAATCTTAATCCCAAGAAAAGCAACACATTAAGGTCTGCATTTTTTGCCATCAAAATTATTGTTTATAAATCATAGTGGGAAGCCATCAGAGTTTTCTCACTTCTTGCCTCCTGTGTCCTGCAGGTGTGGTTCAAGAACCGGCGCGCCAAGTGGAGGCGGCAGAAGCGCTCCTCCTCCGAGGAGTCGGAGAACTCTCAGAAATGGAGCAAAAAAGCGGAGAAAACGGACGGGACTAAAAGCGAGGCGGACTCTGACAGCTGATGGAGACGGGGACGCGCGTGATGTGATGTTGCACAGGTGTACATATCGTTTTATTATTGTCTCTGTGACGCTTATTTATGTTTAATTTAAAACTCCTTTTATGTCGTAGCGCGCGCACTCACGGTGCACCAAGTGACCGGTTGTGAATGTTAATTGTGGGTGCACGTGCAGATTCGCTGCGCAAGCTCTCGTGTGTAATTAATTAGAAATAA
This sequence comes from Poecilia mexicana, assembly GCF_051168715.1. Taxonomy (NCBI): domain Eukaryota; kingdom Metazoa; phylum Chordata; class Actinopteri; order Cyprinodontiformes; family Poeciliidae; genus Poecilia; species Poecilia mexicana. Next base: position 20,210,254 of record NW_028263391.1, on the reverse strand, counting down.
AGTGACATCATTAAATGGCAGCGGAAGACGGCGCTCTGCGCGCACACCATGCGCGCTCACAGCGCTGAACTTCCGGCTGAAACTGTAGAAATCAGAAGTTTGAATTTGGATTTCACTGAAGGCAAAATGATAAATGATCCAATCTTAAAGCGGAACCTGTTTGGGTTTCTGACAAATTTCACTAAGCAAATCGCAATTACCAACATGTTGGAACAAGAATGTGTTTTCATCTCCAAACCAAAAAGATGTAAATTAAATTTACAGAAACAGCAGCAGAAAGGAAGCTCATCTGAAGCTGATTTGTGTTTCAGGGTGTAAAAACGTATTTTCTTTTATTTATCTGGTCTTGTAAATATGATTATTATAATGAATCTTATTTAATCTCTCAGTTAGAGTGTAAAATATCTTAATTTCTGTCATGAAAAAGATACAAAAATAAATTCCTGCACATCAGTTTTCAGAAATTCAAACTTGGTTTCAAGAAAATTATGAGTCAAATGTTGGTAAAAGATCATCTTTGTAACTAGATATGAATGTCTCATTGTATCTGTGAAAGATGTGAATAAATATAATTTTATGTAAATATGAAACTAAGTAGATAAATAAGAACCTCTGTGAGGTACAGATCAATCTGAAGGCAAAATGAGCCAAACTGGAATAGAATTTTTTTTTTCATTGTTTAGCAGCAGAAACAGAAACAAGACGCAGGTAAAAGCTCTAATACCCGATACAAAAACAACGTGTTTGCAGGTGGATATGTTTGTCAAACATCCAGCATTAAATCAAATATGAAAAAAAAGAACTAAATTAAATCTGAATAAAAAATATAAGCGCAATTTAAGTCATTTTGTTGGTTATTTTTCCAGCAACGTCTGTTTTTTCTCATGCCTTTCTGTCATTTAATTTGAAATGCAACATTTTAAAGCAGCGGGTGTTTCGGTTGATATACAGAAAGAGATCTGCATATGGGAGTCCAGTGAGAAACAAAATGCAGCCCTAAAAATAACCGCGCACTGAAATTCACTTCAAAACCTGATAATTTATTGTTTTTGGTCTTTCTGACCAAAAGCATTGATTTGAACTCTCCTAAAATAGATTTATTTCTGACTGCATTTTCTGGAGCTCCCTCCTAATATATGCAGAATATATTGAAGCTGCTGTATATTTTTTCCATCAGAACATTCTTCATTTTTTAGGTCTCTTTCTTCTTTCCATTACCAACGTTCCAGACTGCAAAAGTTCCTCCCAGCAGCAGAAAATCCAAATAATCCTGGACGAGGTGAGATTCTGCAGCAGAGTCTCTGAGGCTCGTAAACACAAGCAGGATTGTGCTGAGGAATGAAGGGGAGGGGAGGGCTAAGCATTAAAATATTCTTCCACTTTTTCCAGAGATTTTTATTCCAAAGACAAGTGAAGTCCTGCAAAAATTCCCCTTTGATTTTACAAGGATTAAACCGAAAACTGGGATTTGTTTCGGCTCGGCTGAGTTTTCCCACATTTATCCGAGGAATTCCAAACAAACAGCGGCAGCAGCATGCAAGCACATGTGGGGAAGGTTTTGTGTTGAGATTTGGATGAACGGCTTCTTCCTCCGTCACTGAGCTGGAAAACGAGCCGCCGCTGCAACAGATGCAACATCTGAACCAAATAGAAGGAGGAAAGGATTTTAATCTGCTCAAACTTAGAGGTTTATTTGATTTAATTGCAGGAAAATGACAACATTTTTTGGCTTTCCGCTTACTTCCCTTACAACTTAAATGCATCCCTCAACATACAAACTAGTGAAAATCAGTTAGAGTTAGATGTTTTAAAAATCATTCTTGTAAAATAAAAAAAAAATCTCCCAGATTCCACAACATGTTTGATGTGGTTTGAAAAAGAAGAAGAGAAAAATAAAAATGAGCAAAAATGTAAATAAGACTCACTGAGGATTTTCATCAAGGCAAAGTCAACGTTTTGAAACAGATTCAATTCACTTAAGATTGCATAATTACAGAGAGATGTTTGACTCTCTGAATAACTAAATGATACCAAATTTACAACAAAAATCACCATGTATGTTTCAAAAGATTAGTAATCAGAAACTCCCCCATCCAGAAGAGCTGGATGTTTTTCTCTGCAGGATGGAGGAAGAAAGTTTCACAGAAATGATCCAGAGACACAAAACCTCATCCTGGGAGTTAAGATCAGGTTTGTTTTAGTGAACAGAGAACGTCTATAGACGACCAGATGGTCAACAGTGCCGAGGGAAACTTAACGTTGTGAAGGGGAACACGTTGGTCGGCAGATGAAGGAAAACATCTCCAATATGAAGGTCGGAGACAGAGAAAGGGGAGCTGATGAGTCAAAGATGTGCAGCTGTTCAAATCTGATGGAGTTTGATCCTCTTTTTTGGCAGCTTTTTTCAGATCTGAACCAGATTTAAACACGGAGTGGCTTCGACTGACTTGATCTCATCATTCTGAAACAGATCTACTGACTGAGCTTCGGCCATCATGGCCGCCGTCCTCCTCTCTGCTGTAGCTATAGCAGCAGCAACCTGAAGGCCTGAAACCTGCCGCTGATTTTTCACACGGTGTAAAGGAGAACCAGCATAAGAACCTGCTTAACATCTTAGTGGTCCTCACAACAAGTAAATGCTTAAAATCAGCACCTTTGTTTAAAAATTGCACAGCAGCATTGAAGATCTGAGTGCAGTTTCTGTTGCTTTTCTCGGATCGTCTCTCCTGCAGCTTTTAGAAGTAAAAATCAGATTAATCCATCCTGCTGCTTCTAACTAAAAGATCTGAAGCTCTACATTTGAAACTATTTAAACAACTAAAAGGTGTAAATGTTATTTGATATTTTCACACTGAATATCATATTACCCTTTAGGATAATTGAAAAAAAAAATCCCTTAGTTTAGACAACATGTGCCCTCAGCTTGATGTGTTGGTCAGAAACATTAACAAATATGTTTAGTTTTAAGGCTCTTGAGTTGTTTGCATTCTGAAGATCAGTTTTTCAGATCGCAGCATAATTTCAGTTTAAAATTATTTGTTTTATGATAGAATTGAAAGCTATGATTGACCATATTTATGTTGACATTTAACCTGATAAGTGGAGTTCAATCACAAAGGTTGGTGAATTAATTTAAAACTAAAACGCAGCCATTTTACTGTTTGAGCTTGTTTTGTTTTAATTAATTTGTACGTGCACCGGCTGTAGATGTTAGACACTTTTAAGACTCTGTTGAAAATTATATTTGTAACTTTTAAAATGGGGGGAAAAAGGATTGTAGTGTTAGTTACTTTAGACCAGAACATTTTTCCAGTGCCTTTTTTTTTGTTCCAGTGTCTAAATATTATTTGACAGGTGGCTGAAGTTCTCTGCCATGTCGAAGGAAAGTTTTGTAATTGTGACGGTTATTTAACTTTAAATGCTTCATGGAACTGGAATGTTTTCACTGTCAAGAACTTAACTTTTATTTGTGTCATTTATTACTGTTATAATTCTGGTCTATTTTAGGATGTTATTTTTCAAGTGTTATGCTGCAGAGGCAGAAAATTACTGATTTTATCATCTTATCTGACTGCTTGTTGGTGGCCTTTTCAGATATTAAACATAAGGCAGTTGCCCAGGTCAGAAAAGGGAGTGATGCGCCTTATCTGTAGTTGGTACCCAGAACAGGTTTTCTATTATTCTTCTGGATGTGCAGTCCACAGGGAGCTGCATCCCCATGTGTTCAGCGTTCAACCTCTACTCTCTGTTGAGAAGAGGAAAAACAGCTTATGTGCTTTTTGCGGATTTGCGCTGAGTTTTATCCCAGCCCAGAGTCTAATTTAGTTAAACCGAAATGTTTGGACGACGTCTGCAGGAGGGGCTTACACTGGGAAACATTCATGCCAGAATCACCGATGCAGTTTGGAAGGAGTTTTGGTTTAACAGTATCTAAATGGGAGCTTATTTTAGTTTTATGTTTTGATCAGACTTTTGAATCCATTCATTGTAAGCATTTCTATCATATTAATTTACCTTATAATTTATTAAAAACTTTATATTTTGTTGGGGGTAGGATTGTACAGCATGTCTGAATTTATTCTAGGTTTTCTATAATCCAGATAAATGCTCAGATTTATGTTTTTTGCGTTCATTCAGCTATTTTTTAACAAGTTGTGCTGATAGTTAAAACATTTTTTTAGGGATTACGAAGGACTCCAGTGTGTAGTTTCCACCATAAATAAGGCTGTGCTTGGCTGAGATCTAGAGAGAACCTAGAAGTTAAGAAAGGTATTTGAAGCCATTACAGGAGAGTCCAAGATCATCAATTCAGACTGCTGGGTGTGAATACAAATAATACGGATGTCTTAAGACTCAAAATGACTTCTCAGATGAAAGGGAAATCTCTAGAATGTTAAATAACACCCCAGTAATGAGTAACTGGAGCTGGAAATGAACTGGAAGCTACTGCAATACCAGTGTACACTGTAGAAAGAGTCAAGGAAGCTGGTGGTAGCATTATGCTGTGAGCTGATTGGTTGCTTGTGGTCGCTAAAGTGGATGCAATAATAAGAGAAGAGAGTCTGAGTTGATCTTTAACCAACAGCTAGATGACTGAAAGTTGGACACAGCTGGATATTCCAGTAGAATAAAGAAACGCATTTAAATTTATTTAATATTTGATACAAGATGCTAAAATTAAGTTTCTAGAATGACATTCCCAAAGCCTTGACCCTCTGTTGCTTTTGTCTCTGCTCAATGGAGGGAAGCAAACCGATTTAATGAACCGATTTAATGACCAAGATTGTCTCGATTTCAAATACCTTGTGGTGCATATTTAACAGATCAGTGTCTGGTTGGTGAACCAGACACACTGGTTCGTTATGCCGCAGATAATGAGCTGCGTTTTTGTTTCACGCTAACAGCAGAAACCCGATTCTGTTTGATGATTCTAAGTGCAGTCTTAAAGAGAAAAGTTTAAAATTTTAAGACAAATTGAACGTCCTTTAATAACCTTAAAAAAAAGTACATCTATGAAATAAATTAGGATTGATGCCAGACATCCTCACAACGCCACTTTAATCATAAAGTGTTTTTGCTGAGTCATTTAAAAGAAGTTTTTAAATGATCTGGGTCACGCAGGTAATTCCATTACAAACAGGTGAGGAGCAAAGATGGATTTCATGAAGGTTACTATGACAACCAAGATGTTGCTATGAAAGGTAATTTGATTAAATCATGGCTTATTTATTTTGATTCATACTTCCATTTGCCTCCTAAGACAGACCTGGGGATAAATTCTTGTCCATCTTGAGAAACTCCAGATATTTTAATTTATTTGGTAGTTTTAATGCACATTCATTAACATTTCTGTAAATGCACCAGAATTAGCCAAAAACTGTTTTTCAGCCTGGACAATGCTCAAATTGTCTTTCTTAACAAAAAAGAAGACTATATAATCAGGGTTAATATGGCTTAACTACACAAATGTTGTCAATAAAACAAAATGTGAACAATACAAATAATAAATACACAGCAAAGAAACTAAAACACGATTATCACTAAAAGTATAAGAAATTAAAACTAAATTGTCAAAGAAGAAAAATGACATTAGTGTCGTTGCAGTGGTTGAAATTGAGTATATTTGCAATAGAAAGGTGGAGTTTTACCATCAGGAGCCATGATGAACTCCAGCTGAAAAAGTCCAGCAGCTGGAAGGCTGGATAACTTCAACGCGGTCATAAAGAAAGGAAGAAAAACGATGTTTAATTTGTAGACGTTTTCATTCACACAGCAGTTTTCATGTGCAAAGCAAAACAGACGCAAGTTCCATTAAAAACATGCAATTACAGACTATGAATAAAGGTGCAAATATCAAGAACAGACCTCATATTCTGTGCCCTAAGTATTAAAATTTACTGTATATGATCAAGTTTGAGCTAATTTTGCTGGGAGTAATGGGCAAAAATTTCAGTCTGTATTTCTCTTCAAAACTGTTGAACAAAATCACCAACAGACTTGCAGCTGGAGCTGCAGAATATAAACTCAGGGGGATAAATACAAGTAAACAGCATATAAAAGCCTTCACATTTTTTTTAAAAGACTGAAAGTCATGCATCATTCTTTTATGATTGTAAAGGGATTGTAATTCCCTTTACAATCATGATTCCTTCACAAAATATTAATCTGAGCCAACATCTCACTGATATTGTAACGTTTCTCCTGATTTCTTTATATAAAGGAATGGCTGTATAACACATGCAGTGAATAGGGTTCCTTCTGTCCTTTATTTGCTCTAAAGTTTACATATTCATGTTTACTGTCTAAACACTCCAAACTCCTTGTCTTTGCTCATGATCTTGGACGATGAAGTCGATTCGGATAGTTTCACTTTTCTTCTTATTGTCTCTGACCAAAGCTGGTGAGACTGAAGCATTTACAGTTAGTTGGGTAAAGAAGTGAGAAACATATTAAGAAACAGTTCATTTGTGTAACTGGAAGTTTGTCCGGACAAACGTGTGAGCGCATCAAATTCTCTAAACTCAGATCTGTAACATTTTAGAGGAACTTCCTGCAGGGGAGACTGATGGGTTTGATTTTGTTACCCCAAAAACATCTGGAGCAAACTGAAATCAAAGATATGAAACTCTTTCTCTGTAAGGAAGTTTCAACAAGATGAAGAGCAAAAGTTCCTTAGGAAATCCAGCGTTGGGTCGTGATGGCCAGCGTTATGGTTTATGTTAAATCTGGAATCATTGATAGGTTTGTTTTTCATCAGATTTCCAATATATATATATATATATATATATATATATATATATATATATATATATATATATATATATGTATATATATATATATATATATATATATATATATATTTTTTTTTTCTTTTGCTTGATTCAAAGTTTCTTTTTGAGTCTGTGCTCTCACTTCAGGCCAGGCACTGCAATGGAAAATATTTTTTTTGGTAGATTTTGTACAATATCCACGATGTATGATGAATAAATTAAATGTGGATGCAAATTATATCAATGCTGAAGTTTCCACGTAACATCTTGAACAAAAATCAGGAAGTATTGTTGGGTAAGCTACACAAACACGCACGCCGCACAATCCTCTGTTTTCTGAATTAAATTTTGACAGGTGAATCTGCGGAGCTTTTTCTTTTCATTCACAGCTTGCAGACTGTAAACACTCGAAAACCTCTGAGGATTCGCATCGACTCTGTGGGTTTCAGTTGATTGGCCTTTTACACCCACACAGATCGCTTCTACCGCCACTCCACGTTTCATTGCCATTCATCCTGTTCCCATTTATACGTTATTGTGTTGGTGCTTTCATAAGAGCTACAATTAAAGGCCAATCAGCTTTGTAAACTTTTACTGCAATTGAATTTGCTCCAGAAATGCAATTTCTATAACATTTGCCATGACATCCTGCACCAGCTCCTTTTTTAATGCTTCACATGCAGACAGACACTCAGCCGAGTTCAAGGGGAGATTGTTGCATTGGTTAACCAGAAACTAAAACCATAAACTCTGTTGAAGTCGACCAGAACAACACAGAGAAACAGAAATCTTGATGTGAGGAGACAGAAGTGTTAAACAAAAACACAGGAAACTGGTACAATATCTTCGGGCTTTGGGGTCTGCAACGTTGTGACAGTCGGAATGCTTTTTACCCCAAAGAGGGCACAAAATGTGAAAGTTTATAAACATTCCCTGTTGGTACATTCTTGGCTGGCAAAACTCAATCAACTCCTATAAGGAGCTCAGAGGAGACAAAAAGGGGAAATACTTTTTTTTTAACCTGATCAGAAATGTTTTCTCCCTGTTAGAGTCCAAAGCTTTGCAGAAGAAAAAACAAAAAACTAACATCAAGTGAATTCCAGAAAATACATGTGTTTAGATCCAGAGTGAAAAGAAGTTCAAAGACAAAAATAACTTAACTGTACCAAGAAAGCAACCAGAAGGTTCCGGGAAAGTACCTCGCGAATTCCAGGAAATTGCCGCTAAATTCTAGAAGATACAAAAAAAGTTAACTTTAATCTCATCTAAAGCAAGTAATCAGTTAGTTTCAGGAAGATAGGCTAAATTATTAGGAAATATAAGCCTTCATTGCCATTAAACACCAAAATGTAAGCTTTAAATTCTAAGAAGGTAAACTATGAATTCAAGAAATTACACTTTAAATTTTAGCAAAAAATAATTCATGAAAGTAACCTTTAAGTTAGAAGACAGTAATCTGTAGGTGAGATGTGAGAAAGTTACCTGCATGGCAAAGTATAATTTAAGTTTCGGGGAAAATAAAGCAATTTATTAACAAGTATGTTCCATAAGGTGTCTAAAATTAACTTAAGCTAGTAGGAAAATAAACCTTAGGGGACGTGAAAGTAACGTGATTTATGAGACACTAGCAGTAAGTAGCCTCTAGTGTCTGAGAAATTATTTTGGAAAAGATTATAGGAAAAAAAAAGCTTCAGGAGAGCAACCCTTAAGTTACAGTGGGAATCTTGACGTTACAGGAAGGAAACCTGCGTGTTGTGGATCAGAAATGGTAAAAATGTGGGGAAAATTTGTTTTCCCAAAAGCTCTAAGAAAGAAATCATCATATAACTTACAGGAAAACACTGAGCAATTCAAGGAAATTATCTTTGAAATTCAGAGAAAATATTCTACAAATATTTGGAATTTAATATGTAAGCCACATGAAAATTCTCATCGACTCTTGAGAAAAACCTGCAAGTTCTGAGAAAGCATTCTGTGAACTACAAAAAGTAACGTTTAAGTTCCAGAAGGTACAAAACATTCAGCTTTAATTTCTAGAATAAATTCCAAGAAAGTAACCTGTAGGTTTCAGCAACCAGTAACCCATAGCCAGAAATATTTAAGTGTCAGCATGATACATTTTTGACCTGCAAGTTTGTAGAAGGTAACCTGTGAGAAAGAAACCGGCACGTTGTGGGAAAATCTCCCATAATTTCTAGGAATGTGACCAAGAAGTTATTTCCACTTATCTGGATGCCGTCATCTGAAATAATGCTGAGGACTAAATGATTAGTTCAAGTCCCTATGAAACTACAAACATGCTCTAAAATCTAATCAGTAATTGAGGCATAGTTCTCTGTGTGAACGATTTTCTCCAGCTCGCCCTCTGCTGGCCATTCGTGCAGAAAAAGCCGGGCGTCTGCAGCAGCAGCAGCTTCAGGGAACCACAGTGAGAGCTCGGCCTCTGAGATCTGGACCCAACACAAACCATTAAAAAAACACGTCCCTAATAATTCCTCGTATGATTTATTAAGTGCTTGGCTGCAAAGCTAGCAGCCGCACTCATCAATCTTTTGCTCCAGCGGCAGTAATTTTCTATTTCACAAATTTAATGCGGCTCGTTTTTTTTTTTTTTTAAACCATTATTTCTTTGACCTTTTCATACACAGTTCCCAGCACTTGGAAAAACAGAGGTGGAGTCCAAGAAAAATTAGGTACTGAGTTAACTTTCAGAGCAGATAAATCTCGACTCCTTGTGGCTATGTCCTGAAAAGAAAGAAAGAAAAAAAAACTGGATTCTTGTTTCTGTCTTACGTAAGCTCATCTGATGATGCAGACGCCTGATTAACTTCCTTCTTTTCCAGCACATTCCTGCACATGTCGGAGAGGGTTTGGGGTCTGCAGAACTTTAGCCGTCGAGGATTTGGCGGCTGAGCTGACAGCTCCTGGGTGGATTCCCTGCTCTAAAGATAGACAGGGGTGTTGGCTGGCCTGTGGTCCGCAGGCCGAAACAGCTCAGAGAAGGGCCTCCCTCATCATGGCCGCCTCAGCCACTCACAAAGCAGGGAAAAGACAAATAACGCATATTTCCACATAATGTAAACTTCCCTCTGTGTTATTACCATACTTCAGCGGCGTGATGGCGGTTTGCAGTTTGTTTTTGTTGCGTCCGTGACTGTCTTCCTGGCCCCAGGATCTTTCCAAAGAGCCGAATCCTGGGGCCACTTTGGGGCTGGAGGGAACCTCTGAAGCACATAAAAGCATGTCCAAACACGGAGCGGAGGAGCGCCAACATGTGGCGGCTGCCTGTCAGCTCAGCTCAGACTTCACATCCACACACATTTATTGGATTAACTGTTTTTTTTTTCTCTCTCTCTCTCCCCCTGTTTAAACAGGAGCCGATTCAAGCTGGCTCCATCAAAGTGCTCAGAAGACTTTTATATCGGAAATATCCCAGGAATCCTGGAATATTGCACAATGAGAAAATGCTTGTTTTTCTTCTTTGTTTCACCACTAATTGACCCAGAAGAGATATTATCTGCTAATTAGCATAAATCTGACTTATTTGATTGGGTATGAAGTATTGTCTTCTGTTTTCATTTAGGTCATCCCAATAAATTTGAAATAAAATCTACAAAAAGATAAACAATGCATTAGATGTTATAAATTAATATATTCGCAATGATGGAAAAATAAATATTTAAGTTTACAGACACTTTACTTCATTCCAAAAATATTTTACACCGCTTTTCCAAATTACTATCCCAGGTGTAGCAGATATTCAGCTGAAAACTCAAACTAATCGGTCTAGTGTTTAAATCTCACCTCAAAACGACAATGAAGTTTGAGATATCGTTGTCAAAAAGGCCAAAAGGTAAGAGTACTGAGATTTTACAGTGACAATTCTTTCATTCAGTGGTAAACAAAAGTAAGTAAATAACTCTGTAGCTCTGCTACTGTGGTCTGTTTTTCATTCTGAATGTTCCTGCATGTCTGACAACGTCAACAAGTCAGAATGACTGGAAAGCTGTTCATGAAGAGAACTCTAAACAGAGTGAAGAATCTGTTCAGAATGTTTGGTCACAGCTGAGGGAATCAGTTCAGAGGTGAGAATCTGTTCAAGAATCTGCTGGGAATATTACCAAGGTTGTGAAACTGTGCAAGAGATCAGAAGCCGTTCTATATCTGATCTTTATTTGGGAATATATTCAGAGTGAAGAATCTGTTCAGATCAGGAATTAAAAATCTGTGATCTACTCAGATTTTTTGAAATCTGTTAAAAATGTGTTTTCAAAGATGGAATTTGAGAATTAGTTTAGAATCAGGAATGTTTTCAGAAACCAGAATCTCTTCATTGTTATCTTTTATATTATATTATATTATATTATATTATATTATATTATATTATATTAGTGCATAGTAATTTCTAAAGAGCAAAACAAAATGCTCCATAAAAAAAGAAAAAAAAAACAATATCCCTCCTTTATTAAAATCTGGTTAACCTTTCTGGGTCACAGGTACGGCAGGTGGGTGAGAGGAAGACTCCACCCTGGACAATTCACCAGTCCATTGTAGAGAATTACACAGAATATCACAGTATAAAGAGGTGTGCCTATTCGGTCTACCTTGGGCCATTTGCATAAAGTAATTTTCAGGGTAAATGCAGCTTAATTTTCTCTTTGCATTTCACCATATTCTACGGAACAACTTTAGCACCAATAATATAAAATATATAAAGAAAGTCACATTTATGTTGCCTTTTTACACTTACTTAAACTCTTATGGTGATGGAATAATAAAGTTCAGTTAAAAAATAAGCCTGCAAGCAGAAGTCAGCCATGCCGTGACCAAAGGTTTTTCTCCAGTTTCAAGAAAGTTTTTTATTGGTGTTCATTTTGATTTTGCGTGATGCTATAAATTTGAATCATAGAAGAATGTTATACTTGCAGTTGAGATAAATATATCCATGCATATTAATATGAGCACACAATTAGGTGTGCAGTGAGCACTGAAGTGTAGAAGTATAGTGGATGTGAAGAAATGACCTTGAGCTTTATATTTGTCTGGAGTTTACTTATTTTATTTCAGGTCAGATTGACTGAAACTCGGTAAATCACCTCGTCTGACTGATGTTAATCTGAGGTTTCCATCGTGTTGCTCCTCATCCTGAGCTGCTGGAGGTGTTGGTGTATGTGGGAGTGGGGCTGGGTTACTGTTGGGGGAGTTTAGCTAAACTAAATATGAATAATCTGGATGAATTATGACAGCTGAGGCGGTGTGCGCCGCTGCCAGAGGTCACTGTGGTTTCTCTCCCGGCTGCTGATGGAGAGCTGGCCAAGCGTGAGCTGGGATGAAGGTCTGGCCACTCATTATCGCTGTGGGGTGAGGCTGGGGCCACAGAGGGGTGCCAGGGGCCACTGGGAACCGCCGGAGCCCAGTTGTGGTTACGAGGACTCAAGAGAAAGAGACGGATGATGAAAACGAGGTGACCTGCTGATGTGTTGGAACAAAAACAATGAAAGTAAAAGTAAAGCTGTTAAAAAAACATGCAAAATATTAAGAAAATTTATAAAAACAGAACAGTAACTTTCACTTATTTATACGTTTATTTCATATTTGGTTTGAATTCTGTCATTTAGTGAAGACATTTTCTCTTTTCTTTGATAGTCACTTGCTTTAGTTTAGTGTTTTAAATAACGATTACTTTTAGTTGTATTTTAGATGGACAGGACATTTATTGCTTCATTAATTTAATTGATTTTATTCTTTATTCTTAGTTTTGATTTAAAATAGCTTGTTTTCTACTTTTATAGTTATCATAAAAGTAAAAATTAGTAAATGGGGGATTTAAAGATTTTTCTTGTTTCTTGTTTTTGTTTTACAATGAATCTTTTATAAAGTGTTTTTATTTGTGATATTTTTTTATTGATCACTGATCATTTTATTTACTTGTTGGTGCTGGTGTAGTTAGTAAATTAAGTTTTTAATGCGATTTCTATTTTTTTCTGGCTTGTTTCTTAAAATACATTAATTTAAAGATAGGAAGGAAAAACTAATAATTTAAAAATGTGTCACTTAATATGCAGAAAAAATAAAACAATACCTTATCTAATGTGTATTAAAAATAAATATAGTCTGAACTATTTTCATTCATGCAATAAATGTTTATGATGATAACTCATTACATTATTAACATATTCCTGTATCAAAGCTCTTTTCTGTGCAGTTGTTTCTGTTAACACTAGAGGTCGCACATCTTCAAATCTGCATCGAGAGAATTCTCCATGCGCACAGAAACCTTTACTTTGTTTAAGCCAACAGGACAATTTTTAAAGTTGAAAAGTATTTCTGACTTTAAGTAAAAAACACAAAGTGACCAATGTTCTGTCAGGCTGTTTATTCCCACGTTTGAGTTTTACCCTGAGGAAAGACCTGCTTTGTGGGTCAGTTCTGGTGTAATTGTGTCACTGACTCTCGGGATGGACGACAGGGAGCAATGTTTGTCCCTCGTTCTGCTGAAAAGCTTCATTCCCGGGGGATTTGCACCGAGCTGAACACCGATCTGCAGCACCTGAATCCTGCAGCCTGCAGGCACCTCTTCCCCCTGCAGCAGAACCTCACAGTAGATCTCTTGTTTCTGACCCCAGAGTGCACACACCCCCTCAGACTCCCCCAGTCTGTCTGCAAGCTGCTGAGAGCCAGGACTAAATAAAACAATGTGTGGATTAATGATCAAGTGATTTGAAGGCTGTGTTCTTCCAACAAACTGCTCCGTATTTACCCAGAGGATCCATCTAAATTAAAGGCTGTATCAACAACGGAACGGCGCTCCCCAGAGGACGCAGCAGATACATCATCTGCTGAATTACACAAATGTCTCTTCTGTCTGCTTATCTGATAATAGCTGTTTCTTCACACGCAACAACAAGACAAACGGCCTGATGAAGGTGACGGCTCAGTCCTGTGAAATCAGGAAAATATCCCAGGATTGTTAACAGAAAACAGAGATCGCAGGATACAGTTGGATCTATAAGATCTGAATCATTCAGGGCATTTTGACATTTCTCAGGTCGGTTTTAATAATTTTGTACATGGATATAGTGGTTTCAGGTTAAAAAGATTCAGTTTTTTTGGCTTTGAGCTTCTGGTCACCAAAGCCAAATTCAACAAGTCCTAAGGAGTTCTGTATCTGTCGGTCTGCCGGTCAGCTTCGCCAAAACCGCTTCTACTCCTGGCTCTTAGAAATCGATTTGTTCCATCGATCATCACATCATCAACCGCTCGACAGTAAAATGTAAACGGCATACATCATAATTTTTGCAGCCTTCTCTTTTTAGATGTTTTTTTTTTCGGCTTACAACTCATGAAAGTTAGATTCATTTCATGAAGACGTAAGTAAAAAAAAAAGCCATGAAGATAAAAGATGAGCTTAAGGCAGCCAAAACGTTCCCAAAAGGAGATGATGTTACGCTTCGAATGTCAAACCTAGACATAAACGTATCACATAGTGGCCACCCAAAACAAAGGTAGTGATAGAAAAGTCTCCATGAGTTCTCATAGTGAAGGTTTATTTGGTCATTTATCCTCTGAAGAAGAGGATTTCAGGAGAACTGATACATGAGCGCAGAAGTTAGCAGACCTAATACACTCTACAAATGGATTTAAAAGTATTCAGCGCCTCCATTTTTCTAAACAGCTGTCACCATGGTACTTTGTATTAGGCAGCCACGTGGAAATTGTTCGAGTTTCACATATTTCCACATAGTCAGACTGTTTTTTACTGCACTGCAGTAATGCAGTCCACCACTCAAACTCTGTAAATCTATGTGAAGTTTGTTTTCAACAACAACATGTTGTTTGGTCCGGTCTCCATAAGTTAATGTTACACAAATGGTGAATGGAAGAGAAGTTAAAACACTTAGACAGCAGCTGCGTCAAGCGTACGCTGCTTCATTTAGCTCAGACACCAAGTAAAAAAAGGCTGTTACAGAAAATTAATGACAAAGGAGAGCATTTTGTTTCACATAAAATCTGTATTGTGGTCTGGCTGGTGACCAAGATTATAATTTCTTTGTGATCCTGGGGCAAAATGTGCTACCATGGGGTAGACTGTGTTTGTTGGGTGAAGACAAATCGGTCCTCCCTGCTGTGTTTACTTCCAAGGAGCTCGCCCACATTTCCTGCATAGATTATCTTTGTGGCAAAAGCGCTCACTCCATCCTTTTTCTGTGTATCCAACAAGTGGCCACACATCCATTCAACATATTAAAGCTAAAAAGGTATTTTCTGTCAAGCATGTAATCTGTTTTGTGAATACCGAGGAGATTTACCAACACTTCATCCATGAAGGACCCACAGGTAAACTTTTCTGAACTTAAAGGACATTTTCCTGAAATTTACAGGTTACTTCCAAGACTTTTCCTGTTTTGTCTTTGAGAGGTATTCTTTAAATTGTTTTAATCCTTGCTAAAAAACAATCAAAAGGCACATTTTGATATAGTCTATTTATATTTCATACCATCAATATGTTTTTTTAGTACCTTTTAAAGTCTTCGTGTTTGTGCTACTGTAAAAGAGGAAGAGCCTAAAAATAAAAGTATCTTTTCAGGCTCAGAACATTAAATGCTGTCCTGAGTTCCACTTATGTGTAATTAATTAAAAACTATCATCAGTCATCTGATCCTAACATGAGTCTAACGTCCAAGCCGTCGTCCTGTGTTGTGGTGCTGTGTGGAGGTGAGCTGCAGGTTTCTGGACAAACTGCAGAACAGAAACAATCCAACCTTAATAACCATCACCACAGAAATGAAACAAAATTAAACAAGCCCATAATTTAGAGCATATGAAAAAATGTCCTGCTTCTGTTTTAGTTGTGAAATCCTTTAATACTAAATGTAATCATTTAGAAATAACGTTGACATTTTTATTTATGTAAGTAATCAGTATCGGAATCGGTCTGATCTATCCACGTTCTGTCTGGAACAGGAATATTGAAATGCAATTTTTAAAAAAAGCAAAGCAATCCTGTAACCTTTGGACTGATATTTATTTATAATTACTAAATTAATTACACACTAAATAAAATAATGTTATTCAATAAATAAACAAGATGATACAAGGAGACCGACACTATTTCCACAGACTACTTTACATTGTAGAAAAAAAGAAACATTAATTTATTTTTTTAAAAGAAATTAATGTTGAAAATATCATCAAAGTTGAACAAATGTTTGCCTTTAAGAAAACGTTTACTGGTTTTGATTGGTTTCACAGCAGAACGTCAGGGAAGGAACAGGAACAGATATTTCCAACTTTGTGGTCAGCGGCTGACTTGGACTTTGGTTCATCCGGGTTGTGCGGTCCAATCTCTGGGAAATCTCTGGAAAACAGCTGATTTCCCGGCAGACGGTTTTTTAAAGGCTCTCGGTTCAGCTTTGCTGTGTCTCAGTGGTTTTGCACTTTGGATTCTGAACCAACTGGGAAATGAACATCTATTAAAAAGGGTCAAGTGTCACGTTCACTCAAAATGCATTTCGACAGCAGGAGTTCCTGGAGAGACGGAGTCATCATAGGGCTTAATTAGCCAATCAGAGGCGGAGTTTAAGGAACTCGGGTCCTGATTTTTTCATAGTAGAGAAGTAAACAATAATTTCAAATAAAATCCTGTCTGGTGTTACAGATTTGAAATATCTGACATATAATTTTTTTAATTAAAGGGTTCAACACATTAATCGCCATCTAAGCCTAACTTTTACCTAAACATTAAATATGACACATATTCACAGGCATTCAGAAAACTCTTCTTTTGAGCAGAATATTTGAGTGTTATAAAACACTAAACATTTGAATCCTTGTGATGCTGTCAGAGGAAGACAGCATCCATTCAATTTATTGTTTTGGTTCTTAAAACCGTGCATTTTAAACTCTGGATAAGAGCCAAAATATATGTGGTTTCAAATTTAAATATAAATATCTTAATTTTTATCTTTGTATTATAATGTAACACACTGGAGAGTTAAAGACACCACAGATAATATGTGTAAGCTGTTAAGTAGCTGTCAGGGTGAAAAAAAAAAAAAAACTACTTCAAAAGTTTGTCATCAGCAGATAAAAAATATTTTATATTTTAAAATCTATCCTCCTAAGAAAAATATATATAGATTTGTAGAAAATTCATTTCCTTTATTCAATAAATGATGCAAAAGTAAGAGAGGTTACAGACAAGCTAAACACATTCCCTCATGCAGTCAATTTAGCTCTTTGTAGTAAAAAAAGTTTATT
The DNA here is from genome assembly GCF_051168715.1 of Poecilia mexicana. Taxonomy (NCBI): domain Eukaryota; kingdom Metazoa; phylum Chordata; class Actinopteri; order Cyprinodontiformes; family Poeciliidae; genus Poecilia; species Poecilia mexicana. Next base: position 20,193,224 of record NW_028263391.1, on the reverse strand, counting down.
TAAATGTAAAATGTCTGAACGAGATTCCAAAAAAAATGTACTTAAGACCTCATAATCATTTCTGATGCTGTTTGTTTATCTCTTATTTACTGTTTATTAGTTTGTTTTGTAAATGTTTCCAGCAAACCTTATTCTGTTGGAAAAAATTCTGGTAACATAAAAAAGGCAAGATGTTCAAAAACCTCATTCTGTAATGTACTAAATGTATTTGGATTATTTTTTATAAAAACCGTGTTGAAGATTTAATACATGATTTTTTGAAAAATTTACATTTTTGACATTTGATTCTTCGATCACTTTTGCTCTCACTTTGATGCTTTATTATGTCATAACGATGAAGAACAAAAACTTCAGAATATTAGCTGAGATATAATGAACAGAAATGTAATTAAAATGTTTTGAAATAGGAAGAAAAGTATGATATCAGTGCTGAAATGTGATGCAAATGTTACGTTTTTGATGTACATAAAATCCATGGTTAAATTATTTTTATTGGTTAGTTTGGCAGAGGAGTAAATAATCAACTTATTCAGAACGCGGGCCACCGATTAGGCTTCAAATTGTGATTAATAAGAAAGAAGATGAAATATGAAGCTCCATTTACAGACCATAACACCCTCAAAGCTTCATTTGATGAAACAGAGTAAATCTAAGCAGGGATCTGACAGTAAGCGATGAACTAAAGTCAGAGGTGACTCTGCATCATAAATCCTTCAGCCTCTTCAGTCACTTGAAGGAGGATATCTTAATGCTGAGGGCTCACATCTTTCAACAGGAACTTCCTGATCAGCTTCCCCTGAAGCTGCAGCTCTACTGTCAAACAGCTGGACCTGCTCACTGTCAACATGCAGATCCTGACTGACGGCCGCATCTGATCCGCTAGTAAATGCTGCTAGTTCTTAAAATAATCTTCATCCAGACAAACTGGGCACAAACTCAGACTCTTTCCGCCCCCTGGTGGATTAAAACCGGAGCTGCTTCAGTTCTTCTGGATGAATAAAAACCTCTGGATACAAAAGCGCCTCATAAAAAAGTTTGAAACAACATGTGAAGCTTTAAAAAAGGCCAAAATGGCGGCTCTGGAGATCATCTGAGGAGGAAATGATAGCAAAGCTCTGCAGTCAGATCAGATCCTGACTACATCAGACCATGCAGAAATGCAGACTGCAGGAATTAAACTTTGAAAACTACAGCCTGTTTGGATTTTTGTGAAGACAAGAGTAGATTAACTCCAGATGATTTTGCTTTATTGAACTGATCTGGGTAGTTACTGCGAAGAAAATCTTCCATCTGAAGCCACATTTGTTATTGAACCTTCTTTTTACATTTTCAATTGTTGCAAAATCATAAATATTCTTTTATCAGTATAGTGCGATGAAAAGTTGTGGGTTTTTAACTTTCTCTTTGTGAATAAACTGAGATTTTCTACTCAATTTTCTTGAATGAAACCGAGTTTAGGACTGAGGACTAATACGTACCACAACCCTCACTTTCCTGGAAAGTACCTTATAAGTTCCAAGAAGTTAAGAAAATCTCCAGAAATTACTTCATGGGTACTTCCCTGAAACACACCATGTACACTCCAGAGATTATAGGTTACTTTCCTGGAAATAACAAGATTATGTTCAGGCTACTTCTGGAGACTGTCTGTATTTACAGACAATGACAAGCATTTAAAGTGTCTATCAATGAAGCTTTAAGTGCCTTTAGTGATATTTGAGAAACATCTGAAATGCGCTTATAGGACCTTTTCCAAAAATGCAAAGAGTTTCTGCTTACAAAGCAATATCTGATGTATCTGGGATGTACTTTTGCTGATTTGGCAATATTATGACAAAATATGCAACAAATACTTTCTTGAACTCACAGCCATCTTCCTGTATTTATTTCCAGAATTTAACATCTAGAAATTTTAGGGTACTTTCTGAGAAAACATTTCAAATAAATGAGTTTCATTCAAGGAAAGTTTGAGCTCAACACATCGTCTTAATGTCTGGGAGAGGCTGCATGAGGTTTTGCTACCAGACTTTCCCTCATCACTCCACTGAGTTCATGACTCGGTGGTTCAGACTTCATGAAGGCTGAACCTCAGCTGTTTTTTTTTTTCTCTATAATACAGAATAAACTGCCACCACTTGTCTTTGTCTTCATAACATCGCCTCAGGTTTTATCAGGACAGTTTCCAACCGGCTCTGTTCACGAGCGTCATGAAGAAATCTGTCCAGAACAAAAATGAAGTCAGTTTGTTGTTGAGTAACTTTCATAAAAGAGAGGGAGGGCTGTTAGTGACTAAAAAGAAAATGTTTGCAGAGTTTTCTTGCTTATTATTTTAAACAGAAAATCTTATTTAAAATTTGCCTTATTTTCTCTTTTCTTTCTCTCCTGCCGACTTTCTATTGGTTTGGTAAAGTCGAAACGTCCTGCTACTGAATACGGCAATGAGATTAAATGCAATGCTGGTTTGCATGTTTTGTGAGTTTTGGTTATATATAAAATGGGAGCACAAAAACAATAAAAACAGATTAAACTTTTCTTTCAGGACTTTGACGCTTTATATTTAGTTGGTTAACACGTTTTGCAGATCCTGGTGGCGACTTCTGTGGATGTTATTCAGCCGCGTAACCCTCAATAATATTTATGCAATGCTGCCGTTTCGGTCCAGAATGACGTCACTGATCCAACAGGTTTCAGCTTTCAGGTCTGGATTGATCTTCAGCACAGATTTATGAAGCCAGAAAGTTATTGGATACCATAATATTGTCTTTTCCTGCTTTACCAGCGCTTAGCTACGAAATACTAAACATGATTAAAATATTTAAAATGTGTTTCAAGCTATAAAAATGTAGCCAAAATGAAAGAAAATGCTGGAAGTTTTAAAATGGCAAATTCTTACACAAAAATGAAACATAAATATTTATTTCTGGTTTCTATGAAATAAAGAAACAGATTTTATTTCTTCAGCTTTCAACCAAATTATGAAATTTTGTTTATTTAAAAGGAAAAAAAAAATTGTATGAACGCTTCAGTTTGTGAGCTGCAAATAAAACCAAACAATCATTTAAAGAAATAACAATAATAAAAAAACGGATTAGAGAAAAACTTCAAATTATAAAATTCATTCAACAGAAAATTTATTTCATAATTGCAAATTGAGAAATAATCTCCTGTGACTCCTCAGATCATTTGATATTTTTCCTCAGCAGCACAGATCTAAGATCCAAACAGGTTTAAATCACTTCAGCTTCAGTCTTTTCCTGTCCGAAAGATGAGTTTTATCATCCTGCACACGGATGTCTCCATGCGCGGGTCTGTTCATGTCTGTGCTGCTGACATGCAGACATGAAGTCTCAGCGGTGCAATCAGAGCCTGAAGCCTCTCAGTTTCAGCATCGCAGACTATTTTCCAGCTTTATCAGACGCTAAATGATTCGGTTTTTACTCAGAGGAGAAGTCGGTTTCCTGGATATCAACCATGATTGGGGTCACGGTGACAACACAGGTTGATATCACGGCCTTTTAATGTTTTATTATATTCTGCTGACAGATGGGCATTTAGGATGATGTATTTCCTCTCTCCAGCTCCAGCAGAGGCTGAACCGTTAAAAGTTGATCCTCAGGATTTGCTTTAGTTGCTGCAGCTCCACGTCCTTGAAGTCGATGTCAAAACTTTAAAAAGGATTTTTAAAAATATCATTTTTAAAAAAATGTAATTTAAAATTTGGCAAACAAAGTTTTGCAGGGAGACTTTTCAAATGATATTTTATTTATTTCAGGATTTGGTAGGTAACTATGAATCATCCCATATGGGAGAGGAGTTTAAAGGGCTTTGTTTGGGTTTTTCCTTGTTACAAAGTTTGGATAACATACACTACAAATCATCGGGCAAAAAATTTATGTGATCAGCTAATGTTTGTTTCCGAGGTTCTGTTTATCTTGAGTGCGTAATGATAAACTCTTGAGTCTTTTCTGCGTCTGAATCTTCTTCATCAGAGAGGAGAATTAGGATATTTACCGTGATTAGTTTATTTGAAATGAATAAATTAGAAATGTATAAAATTTCACTGCGGTCATTTTATTTTTGTATTTACTTTGCAATTTCTAAATGCATACAAATTATATCTAATATAACAAACAAAATGTCCAGCAGTGTTTCTGGACTCTAACCTGCAAATAAACTGACTGTTTAGGGTTAATTAAATAATCAGAGGTAAACAATCTCTTAGTCACACTCCCAGTCACTGACAATATCCAAGATACCAAAGGTCAAGTAACCCTCGTTCCCATGGTAACCACAGATGCCCTTTATATATCTGTTTGTCCTGTGTTTCCTGCAAACTTTCCTTCCACATTTAGACTGTAAATTTTAAGTGTTATTTTTATTCCCTGCAGCTGAACCTTTCGCAGATAGATTTTAATATGCTAACTGATTATCTCTGACAACCAAAGTTTAAAAATAAATAGATTTTTAGAAGCTTTTGCTAAATATTATTAATCAAGTTCATAGGTTTAATCCTTGAAAAAGTTTTAATTTCTGCCCATAGGTCAAATTTGAGCTTAAATAGTTATAACTAGTCACATTTCATGTCTTTTGTGATGTGAAACTCTGAAAGCGCTGCCGTCGGGTGAGCTCATGTTAAACTTTGCATCATTCTGGCCCGAACCTCAGCAGGTTAAATTCATTTAAAAGCTGCTCTAACTGCTCAGCTTTTCTCCTCCGAATGTTTTCCGCTGTAATCCTTGAACTGATCACCTCCTGAAGCCGCTCTGAAAAACGAGCCAACAAACAGTTTCACCAGGCCGAGTAATCACCGACCCTGCAGCCGTCCGGCTCCTTAGCTGCTGAACGCTGCTCTAATTTGTCAGCGTTTTCAGTGGAAACAGCTGCTGCTGCTGCTGCTGGAAAACCAGTTTGACCAAAACAAGTGAACCCATTCATCACCTCCGTTTGTCACCAGAGCCATCACAAGTTCAAAGTTCCCCACGGCCGCGGCGGTGTTCTCGGTTATTGTGTCGTCTGCAGCGCTGTGATGTTTCATGAAGTCTGAAATTGTCGGGTAAATATTTGGGAATGCTCTGCAGGTGAGTTGAGTAAAAGGGCAGCGGGACGTGTTTACGGCAGGAAGAGGAGGAGGAGGAAGAGGAAGAGGAGGCTGATTCAGTTGGAGTGTGTCGGTGGACTCCTCTGTGTGATCTCCAGCTGCCCACGCCGTAATTAGAAGTGAGAGGTTATGTATTTTTGTAACGACCTGACAGCGTATTTCCACTCTTCGCTCCGAACGTCGGCCTAATCAACATGGTCACACTGTTTCTGTGGCGGTGACAGCTCTCGCCACAATGGCCGTGACCAAACAAAACGTCACCCATTGGATGGATGAGTGTGTGTGTGTGTGGGTGTGTATGTTTTTGGGTGGGCTTCAACTTCAAGTCAATTCAGCCCCTCACATTCTCCTCTCAAAGGCCTGATTGTCTCGCCTGGATCATTTACATAGAAGTGTCATATAGCTTTAATAGAAGACACATACACATAGATTGATCCTCGTGACCTTCACTGTGTCATGAAAAAGCAGAAAGGTTTTTAATCTTGATGAAAAAAAGCATAATGTTTAGCAAATTTGGCCCCAAATTAAATGAAAACCTCAGACTTCCATGCTCCCCAAAATAACAAAAATACCAAACGGATCGCCTTGTTCTCACACATTTCCTTGGTCTTCCACTCACTAAAGACCCATCTGTGTAAAAGTTGTGTGTTGCACTAATTCAGATGATTAAAACTCCAGAAATCATTCAAAGTTAAAAATTAGATCCTAAATGCTTATTCACAATTGTTAGTGCACAATGGAAATGATGCACTAACAATACTTTTAGGCAAAAAGAAGTCACATAAACTATAAAACATCAAATGAAGTTGTGTTATTAGAGCATTAACTTTAATTTGTTGGTTTGAATGAGCAACTCATTTTGAAAACTAACATAAAAAAACTGGTTTTTATTTTGAAATTTTAAATTGTCAACAATTGAAAGACGTGAGGGTGAGAACATTATGCTTCTCTGTTTTTTTTAATGCATCAACGTTGATTATGAAAAGTTTACTTGTGAAAAAAAAAATTCTGTGTAGTGAAAGAGGATAAGAAAACATGAAAGTCCAATCAAGTTTATTTGTGTGGCACATTTCACCAACCAGGCAGTTCAAAGTGTTTTACATCAAGAAAACATGAAGACATCATAAACACATCGGATAGTCAACAACTGTGAAACCAGTAACAGGCATTTTGTCAGGCGTTACGGTTACGATCCTCAATACACAAGAAAAAAATCTGACCTTCATTCACAAAAAAATCAGAAAAATCTTTGGAGATGCCTAACAGGCACAAAGCCCACATGTCCAGCTAATTCTCAAAACCTGTAGCGTCTGAGAAAGTGAGCGACGTTATTTTGGCTTATGCAGTTCTGCACGGTATTACTCTGGACAGTTTGGCTTCTTTTTCAACTCTGGAGCAGAAAGAACTGAATAAGAAGGCTCTCGGAGGACAGAACCAAATCCAGCATTTAAATTTAACGTTTCTGCTAAACATTTTATCTATCCTGCTACATGCTGAAGCTCTGAGTAAGAATCTAAGATGCAGATTCGGTTCATGTCTTTTCATGTGTCATCAACAACCTACTGAAAGTGCTGACTCTTTAAAATCTAAGCCGTCTTTATCTTTTCTCTTCACCCATTTCAGAAATTCTTTGGACAAATGCCACTGGAACTACAAATATAAGAACTTTGAACTTTGTCTTTGGCTGCCAGATTTATCAACATCCAGTTATTTACATCCTGGGTCGGCCATTTTACACACGGCTTCGTAACTGTATGTGTAATTCATGTCTGCGCCGGTTTTGATAAAGAAAACTCAGTGAAACCAAAGAACACATTTCAGAGCTTCGTTCAAAGCATGTAATCTTGCAGAATAACTTTAATATGATGACAAAAACAGCATCTCTGACATATTTGGCTCATATGTAAATGAGGTGTCAGGCATGCATTTAAAGGAAAAGCTGCTTGCGAATTTATAGAGCTACTCCTGAAAAATTACAGAAATAGATGGATGTGTTTGCACCAACATATCATTAGTGTTATTAACTCTGCGAGAGAAGCTGACAGTTTTGATGGTAATTAGGACGTTCACCACAACTTCCACAGCTCGTCAGGGCCTCAGAGAAAAACAAGAACACTTAGAAATCTCTCGCTGTCTCATCAGTTTTTAGCATTTTTCATTGCGTTTGGGAAACAAATCGTCACAAAACAGTTATTTTAGAAAAAATGCAAACTTAATGGTGACCTGAAACCTAAAACTCGGCCTGCAAACGTTTCTCTAGCTCCTCCCGACATGCTGCTGAAGTGGAAACACACTGAAAACAGAGAGTAGACCTTCATTATGAGTTAAATTGTTTCAAATAATTGAATTAAGTTTGTCAAGCTTACTTTATTTAACATGAGAACTTAAATTTCATTTCTCCTTTACTAACAAATTAACATTTTTAAAGTTGGATCGCCTGTTTCTTCATATTTTCATTATCTTGTGTTGTGAAACCAGATAATGTCTCCATATTTTAACAACGAGCCATAAATAAACAGTGTTTTGTGTTTAATACACTTCTAGATTTAGGAGTGTTTGCACTGTTTGTCGACATGCTGTCAGGTGAGATGTGTGGGATCTCCTGCTGCTTTAATCGTCCTTTATGCAGGAAGTAGCTCAGCTGATCCAGGAAGGCTCCTGTCTTAGAGATGTGTAACCCAAACTGACAGGACTGTGTGGGAAATCAGCTTTGGCCGAGGGATTCACGGATTAGACCCTATCTGCTGTTCTCCCTGCGGGCCGCTGCTCAGACCACAAACCCTGAACCCTGAATCTGCGCTGAGCCACAGGTGGGCTCAGAGGTCACCGAGGATTGGAGGTGTTTCATTTAAGACGCCAAAACAATTTCCCTGTGACCCGCAGAGCGCCTGCTCTGGAAGTCCTTCCCTGACACGGCGCAGAGACATGTGACACCGATGAACCGGCGTTAACCCGCGGGGGGCGAGGGGGGACGACGGCCTGATCTGGGCCTCACATGCTGAACGGCGGAGACCGTGGCGGTGAGCGTTACACACAGCCTCTGGAAACATCACAATCACATCAGAGCGGTAATCTGCAGCTCTGACGAGCATTTCAAGGCCACGGAGGTTCTGGTATCTGCAGAGCTGCAGCGTTCTGTGACCGAATGAAATATAATCAAAAAGTCAGAGCTGTGTTTTATACAACCAATCAGAGCCAATCAGTGCGAGCCCAGTGGAAACTAGAGGGCAGAAGGGGTTTACAGGGGCCCCAAAAGAGCATGTTCCTCATCAGTCTCCCCGGCTCAGCGCTCTGTTTGGATTGCTGTGTTTGGATAAAGCAGATTGCTTTGCACTTAACCCTGTAATGTATGCAAAACTATTCTCCTGATAATTCTCTTTAGGCCCGGCCGCTCACCGCTCTGGCAGATGCCATAAACGGGACACGGCTTGGAGAAAAATGGCACGTAATAAATTGTGACATGGCCGTCCAGGGGGGGTGTTTGCGTCTCTACAGGCTGCCTGTCCCGAGCGCTGAACACACAAACACACACTCAGACGTGTTTCAGTCACTTCGTGGATTCAGCTCCTGAAGTCAGGAGAGAGTCTTCTGAATCACTGAGCTGAAATAAAATAAAAGGTGTAGATTTAGAAAGAAGCACATGAACATGATATAAAGTATTCTGGCTAGATTATGGCAGAGGTCAGTTTTAAATGGTGCTTTTATGAAACAGCAAAAGGTTTTGTGAATGGCAAGTTTTTCATAACTTTAGATTTTCAGCCTTCGATCCACTTGGCTGCAGCTGCAGAGATAAAAGTCTAATCTGTGTCTGAAAATCTCTCCTTTGGTGATCCGTTCAGTCCTGAGGGGTTCTGTTATGTTTCAGCTCAGAGCAGAAATATCCATCCTGCCTCCTTCATTTTTTCCACCCTATTTCCTCTTCACATTCACCGATACATTCACTGAACTACCTGAATGTGAAATAAAACTTCTCTACTTTCTTTTGAGTTTGTGTCATTTTAGACATGGAGGACGTAGCAGTACAGCTTTCTCGGTTTCACTTATTTTCCTTTTTGAAAGTTGCACTTAAATACAGAATTTATTTATTTTTTTTATATTAAACCTTAAATCTGTACAAAGGTTTCCTTCATATCAGGACCAACTCACAGGATAATAAGTGAGTTTATGTCACATGAAAAGGGAAATGTTGTGAAACTTGAATATTTAACACAAACTAAACTAAACTAAACAGACAAGATCCCATACAGAAACAGGTTGAACTGATAATGAACGGAGAAAGAAAGGAAGTCTAAGTACTGCCATGGTGATGACTGAATGAAGACAGATGCACTGATTGCAGATGGATGACAGGTGTGAGGAAATGAAGGTGTTCCTCAAAGGCTGGTGTCCTTGTCAACGGAAGTTCTGCAGAATCCTGATATAAACCCAGTGATGTGATCAGAGGACACAGAGTCATGTCTAAAAAGTTAAAGGTGCAACAACAGTAGGAGTGAGGAACCCCAGCTTTCAAGTACTGATAATATCCTGCAACTTTTAGCTCCGTCTCTGCTTAAAAAAAAGCCTAAATCAAAGGCTGAGTTCTCTCATCAGCCTTCATTCAGCTCTGCAGATGCCTGGTAAAGAACAATATTTCTTTTGATTCAGATGTGCTGGAGAAAGAATACATCTAGAAGTTGCAGAGTAGTAGCTCTCTGGGACTGAATTTGGACATATCTGTTAAAAATTACTTTAGTCCAGGGGCTGAACACGCCTGAGTCCAGCAGCTAAAATGCAGTCAGGTTCTACAGAGTCCAATCAATGACCTAACTGTTCGCTTCAGATGTTGAAGCATATATAAAAGTAGCAGGAATCCAGCCCTAGAAGTACAGTGTTTTATCTGACACCATTGCTTTACTGAGGTGTTTTAAAATAACTTGATGTGTTTCTCTGTAGGAGTTTTCTGTTTTAAAGCTGTAAATCAAAGTTAAACCAGCAGATGGCAGCAAAGAACAGAGGAAAGGACTTGAACATGGAGACTGAAACAAAATCTCTTCAGAGAAATTTTTTTCAGAAAGCAAAAAGAGAAAAGGAGGAGCTTGATCTCATATATTACTGTCTGCTGAACTTTATGTACAATCATTTGATGTTCTATTAAAATGATTTAAGAAAACCCATTGATGCAAGCTGAGAACGCTTCCGTGGATTGACAGTTCCTCTGTCTCGCCGCACCACGACTGCAGAGAGGAGCCAAGCTGAGCTGAGTGGGAGATTTCACATCAGATTTTCAGAGTGGGGTTACATCATGCATCTCCTGTGGCTCAGCATAGCGGGGAACTGAGCCTGCAGCACATCAAATTATCTTCCAGAAGGAAAGCGAGGATTTGCAGATGTCACCGAGAGCCGTTTGATGCCAGCTGAAGAGTGGCGATGATCGGAAACAAACTGTCCAACTTATATCCAAATATTTTCAAGAGATTTTAAACTTCACCCCATTTCGTAATAATTGAGAACCTGGATAATTCGACCTGAGTGGAGGATTAGTTTCACTTCATTCACCAGGTGGTGAGTAGATCCACCTGTCAACAGAAAGGACTAATGAGGCTTTTGATGCAACATCAACACTGAAGAAATAATCTACAGCAGACATTTGTTTCCTCTCATCTCAAACGTTTCCTCATTTTATCTCGCTGACTGATTTCATTTTATCTCCTCCAAAATCTTCATTTTCTAGCCATTCAGAGATCATTGTACTTGAGAGCCTTTGAGTTTAAGGTCGCAAACTGATGGTCAGACATTGCAGCAGGATTTTCTGGTAGAGAGCAGAATAGTTTGTTCTGTCAGTCAGAGGAAGCCGTACAGGTGATGAAGAGGCAAAGTAGCTCCAGACATTTCTTGCCACATCAATACCAACTGCAGTATGAGGTTGTTTTTCTTAAATGTTATTAGTTTTATACCAAATTCAATGAGACTTTGGTCTCATCCTAAAACTTTTGAGGAATTTCAGACTGGTTTTGGTGAATGTAATGGTGTTAACGTGTTTTGGTCAGCAGTGGTTTTTGACTTCAATATAAAGATTCTCCATGTGGTTCCCTTGAGTTTTACACAATGCCTTTGTAATCCTTAACAGGCTAATTTATGCCAACAAACTTGATTTTTCTTAAATGAAGCGATGATGTGTTTCTCTGAGATATTGTGTCCTACTTCAAGTTGTCAGAGACGTTCTTCACCTGGAAATAAATCAGGGTGTGGCTAGATAAACTGAACTAAAAACTCTGGTCAATTGCAATTATTTAGCAACTTTACAAACAGTGTGATTACTTTTTCGCAAAAGGCCTAGTTAGTTTTTCTCTGAGTAAAATCATATAAAAACTGCTTTTGAATTTACTCAAGGTTATCGTTGTCTCTTTCCAGCTGCTGAAGTGAAAATGGTGACGGAGTTTGAACATGATATAACAAAGGAGTTTAGCGTGTCCTTTTACACATGCATGTGTAAATCTTTTATGGAACTCAAAACATTAAAGTTTTACACCAAAAGATAAATACAAAGAAATCGGCAACAAAAATAATGAAATGGTTTGAACACAAAGAACAGGGAATGTCTTATTTTCTGCCTGCATTTTCAGTAACTTTACACTGGACAGTAACTGACCCCTTTACCTACAGCAACACAGTTACACCGTTAGGCCTTTAGGTGGCACTAAAATTCAACATTACAGCTGGTTGGACTTCAGACGCTCAGCAGGAGGCCAGAATGACTAACTTTAAGATGTTTCCTGTCTGCAGGGCTTAATGTATGACCAGCAGGAACATGTCTTTAACGATGGCAGAATGTGAGCTGTGCGTCCAGCGTTGGGCTCTGTCAGTCATCAATTATCTTCATTCTGTGGAGTTTAATTGGCGAGATCTCCGGCGGAGCTGAGGATCAGTGGGACCAGTTAGGCCCGTGACAGCTGCTGAGAGGGTGACAACGTGTTCACACATCCGTCAGTGATAAGTGGAGACGGTCACACGTTCGTCCTCCTCTGCATCTGTAAATTGATCCCTGCTCTGTGCAGGAAATGGACTGGTCGATCAGACTGTTCTATGGATTCTGCTAAGACTGAACGAGTTTGCAGAGTTATCGGTCGGCGTCATACATAAAATAGATATACACTGCAAAAAGAAACTGCAGTGAGATGTTTGATATGTGAGTTGATTACTGATGTGCTGTATGTGCTTTTTATGAAGCACAAGGAGTAAAACCTACATTTAATTTTTAAAAAAACAGTGGGAACGGATTGACCTGTCCAGGTTGGGCCCTGCCTCTCTCTTCTGTGGCCCTGCAATGATTAGCGGATGTTAGTGAAATTTAGAAAATAACTCCTACTGTTTGTGCAACCTGGACAAAAATGTTAACTCCCTTTTTAAGCAACAGGTAAATTCATGTGAAGCTTATTATTTTCATACTACTGGAACTTAGGGAGGGTTTAAACAAAAAGAAGCGATCCTCAGTTTTCAAGGCTTCAAAGATCTTTGGCAAACATGGAAATGTGGAGCCAGAATGTTGGATGAGATTCATATAAGAAGGTAGTGACTAGTTGGAAGCAACCAGACTGAATGTGTCTGTTTGCCGTTCACATTTATGCAAGAAATTAAGTTTTGTTTGAGTGAAAATCATCGACCTCTGCTTGGTTACTAAGAGTGACAGTTCATTAGGGGAAACTCATTTCTTCATTTTAATTTTTTCCATTATCAGCGGCGATAGACAATGGATGGATGGACAAGAGTGGAGTTAATATAGTTTTATTTAAAACTTTCTCGAGAGTCTATTATGAGAATGAATATATATATAATTGAATAATGTTGCTTGGCTTGAGGACCTAAACAGGAACACCACAGGCAGATAATGGTACAGAACAGAAAACCTGCAGAACTGCTGAAAGGTAGAAATATGGAATCCTATTTGTAAAAAAAATTAACATATGTGTCTGAATCCGACAACTCAGCTTCAGCTTCAAAGAGTACATGCAGTCCTGACCTTCTCTTGATTAAAACAACAAAAAAAACTTCTAAGAGTTTCACTGCACTCAATTTTTGTTGACTTCGATGTGAGTAAAATTGCTGTGAGTGATGCTGTTCTTATTTGATAAAAATTATTACTGTGGTTGTGTAAGGTGAAGGGAAACCTCTAATTTGTGCAGATTTGAAATTGTGAGGCTCCTCTGCTTTTTTGTTTGTGCTTATTTTTAACAGTTTGCAAATTATGTTATAATTTTCTGTCTGATAACCAATAAATGAATAAATTGGACATTATAAAAACATTCCTTTTTTATTTTTTTTGAGTAACTTTTGACTATTTTTTTTAATGACCCCTTTTTCCTTTCACCTGAGTAATATTACTTTAAAGTAATTATTTGCTTACTAAGATGTGTAGGTAGCATGGGACAAGATAACTCCAAAAACTGTTTATGATTTAGTTTCCTCAGTGGTGGAATACATTTAATGTTAGAAAAAGAAAACTTAATTAAAACACTTTTTTTTGTTTGTTTGTTTTTACTCTTTGCTCCCTGAAATGCAGAAGCAGGGACATATTACCAAAGAAACGATGCCGATGAGACCAGCTGACATTGTTTTGACATGAAAGTCATCTTCTAACTGCTTCAGAGTTGGAGCTGTGTAGGTACCAGAGGAGTATTTTTCTCTCGCTGTCGGGCTGCTTTAGGATCAGCCGGAGGAAGAAAAGCTCAGCACCAGCAGCTATCTTTACCCTGTTGTACTGCTGCAGTCTGAGGTGAACCACCCACAGTCCTCCATTTCAACAATAAATCAGAGTTTTCCTCCAGGGCAGTTCAGTTACGACGACTAAACAGCAAGGGAGCCTCTGCATCTTTTTTTGAGCCGTTAGAGGTTCAGGAGGGAACGCGGAAGCTTCAGGAAAACATTCAACTAATAAAATCCCTTCTCAGGTGTCGTATTGATTGGAAAAGGAGCAGATTGTGTCCTGAAAATTTAGAAGAAAGGCCAGAAGAGTTCTTAATTCCTGCTAACAAGCTGAAATAAAAGTGAAGCTGACAGAGTATAACAGCTTTTCTCTCATAAATTAGATCAAGCAGAGACGAAAGCCGCCTCGCATGGTATCGATTGTAGGAACTTTAAAGTTTTCTTTCTTAAAGCCTAAAGGGACATTTTGGATTACAGGAGCCATCTCTGCAGATTGCAGTTGGGGTGAGAGCAGCTTTCAGTGAGGAGGCTCTGTTTGTTAGTGAGACAACCAACAAAAAGGCTTCCAATGATTTCAAGTTTCTGTACCTGGAGTCAATCCCAAAGAGAAAATCTACTAAGAGTGCTCTGCTCAGATCCAACTGCCAAAAACAGATCAAGTTGTGGTTTATTGCATGAAGGAGATCCTCCATTCTTGACAAAACGTTGCAAAAATGATGGAGTCAGAAACCAAAAAAACTTCCCAACTAGTCTCTTGCTGTTGCTCCCACATCTGCCCTGACAAACTGAACAGAAACTGAACTCATGAAGGACTTCATCAAGTTCTTGTTCAGCTTCTGGAAGATCAGCTTTGCAGGATGGGGCCTTCAGTTTCCACCAGACATTTCAAGCTGGACTGAGATCTTTAGAGTTTGTTGGTGTGTCTTTCCTTAAAGTTTGAACCTTTTTTATCCAGTCATACTCTGTCTATGACAGCTTCTTACTGGCCACTGGAACCTTGTTCTCCTCTCTTCAGCTGTTGATGTTAATGGTTCTAATTGGGTGTCTTCTTTCAGCCAATTTCTCACATTTCGCTTGCAGACTTGGTTTCGTGTTTCTGCCATTTTTCGTGCCTTTTCTACTTTCTGAGCAGTTCTTGCTCTGATTTTTTCTCTGACATTTTCCCTGATTGATGTTTCTGCTGCCAGCTTGAACATTTTGAGAACAGTCAACATGTTTCTCAATCTTTTATGTTGATTTCACTTCTTGAAGAAGTTGTATTCTCCTGTCCGTTGTTTTAAGCCAGCAGCTCTGTTGATGAGGTTATGCTTCCTGTCAATGGCAGAGCTGTGACAGCTTGTTAAAATAATTAACTACAGAGTGAGTCTGAAGTTAATTACTTCTTCCTCTCTTTGCCTTTCCTGTGGATCCCCAAAGGACTCGATTCTTGGGCCTCTTCCTTTTTCATTGTGTCTGATTCCTCTGGGTTCCATTTTTTTTTTAGGAAACACAAATGTGCCTTTTCTTTTTATATTGTTTATTGCCAGTTTTATTTTCCCTTTAAGCAACAGGACTCCATCTCCATGCAGTCATTGTTAGAAATATTTTAAAAACACATGAAAAACCTTGTGTAATTCTGTAAAAATTCTGTAATTTATACAAATATTTGTCACTTTTTCCTCTCATTAGTATTTACCTACAGCCCTTATTTATTTCATGGCCTACTTGACCTTTTTCAAATTAGTCTTGCATAAATAATACACTTAATTTATTTACTGTATAATCTATTTATTATGTAATTAATTCATTTATTACATCTAAGAGTAATTAAACAACTTGTTCTCAATGTTTTATTGATTCAGGATTACTTATTCATTCATGTGAATTTTAATTTGTTTTCTTATTAAAATATTGATTCACCATATTATTTATTTTTTAGACTTTTAATTAAATTATATTCTAATTATTTGTTTGCCCTTTCTTAGTTACTTTAAAATAAATCAGTTAATTAATAAATAAATAGGTCAGTATATTCATCAATATACATTTGTGTTTATTTGTTTATATTCTTTTGTCTTCCTTCCTTCTAATACAATTTATGTATTGTGATTATGATAATTATTACTGTTATTGTTCCATCCATCCACTGTCTATATCGTCTCACCCTGCAGTTATTGGCTGAGAGGTGGAGGACGCCCTGGACAGGCGGCCAGTCCATCACACGGCAGCTTGGAGGCAAACAGGACAAACAACCATGAACATAACTTTATTAGGCCACTGAACATTTACAGACCAAGTCTTTCACCCAAGTCATATCCCTCATTTCTGAAAGCATCAGCAGAACATTTCTAATGCAGAGCACATACTTAGTTTTATTCACCCTTTTCTTTCAGCTCTCAGGCTGTGAATCATTCTTTTAATATTAACTGTGTTTCAGCCTCCTCATCTTGTTTTTCCTCGGTATAAAACCTAATGTGTTAGTCTGTATGATCTGACCTTGTTTCGGCAGCCACTCGCCGGAGGTGTTTGCTGTTAAAAAGGAGTAAGTGCCGACATCAGGCGAACTGCTGACAATACAAAAAGGCAAGCGAAGCAGTGTTTTTATCATAGACGAGGGAAAGCGGAGGTCATCATGGAGATGTGCAGTCGTGTTGATTCCTCATCACCGAGCTGCAGATCTTAATGTTGTTGGGAAGTCTGATTGCAGGTGAACTTTTTGCAAACTGCTTTGCTCTCAGATGGCGAGCTTCCAGCCGGGCGGCGTTTAGCGGGGGTTTGTCTGATGAATAATTGCCTCTGCTGGGCACCCCGGGAAGAATCAGCACTAATAACCGTTTTAATTTAAAACAAAGCATCCTATTAATCTCAGCGGCGGGGGCCCCCGACTGTGCAGATGAACCCAACGTGCTACAAATGAACCTCGGTGAGTTTAAAAGCTGCAGTACAGGAACGTACAGTGGGAGAAAGTGTCTGATTGGATTTCAAGCTGCTTGAATAACTCTGGCTGATGAATAATAAAAATGTAACCTGATGAAAAACGGTGTAACAAAGTGTCTGAACACAGATATCTGAGTGAGGCAGGTATTACTCACACAGCAGGACAGTGGGAACGTCTCTGCAGAAAGCAACACTTTTCATTTTGATCTTAAATCTCTGCCATGACGTAATTTTATTTTCCTAATCCATGAGAATGTGCATTTTTTAAACTTGTGTGCAGTTCTGAAACTGATTGATGTCATGGAAGTTGAAGACCTGATGGAAGCTTGTTTTACGCCGCCTGGATGGCTGGATGCATCTGAAAGAGTCTCTAAAGGGAGTTGACAGTTTGGATCACCAAAAATTAATGTACGTCATTTCAATAAATCTGTTCAAAAGTGAAATGCATATATGCATTTGTTGTACACAGAGTGACATTTGAGCTCTTTTTTTTCCTGCGAGTTTTGATGTTCTTGGCTAGTTTTGTTATGACTTGTGAGTTTGACAGGAGTTTGGGACCAAACACAAACTTAGAGGCCAGTATGAGAAAAACAGGACAAGAAACCAGAAAGGTTAGAGGAATCCAGCAAAAAGCAACGGAAACCAGGAAGCTTTAATACTGAGAGAATTATTGTGGAAATTCCCACAAAATCAACAAATCGCCACAGTTTTTGAGCTAATACATAATTTATTCCAGATTTTTCTCAAAAATTGTCAAAAACTTTATTACTTGTACTAAACAGCTCCCTCAGCCTTAATTAATGTCAGATTATAGTCCATGATCTATACAACTCAAAAAGTAGCATTTATTATCATCAATAAGCACAAATATTGTAACAAATATTGTAACACTTTGACTTTCATTGGAAAAGATCCCAAAAGAATCGCAAAATCCTGGAAAGATGTTAAATAATATTATTTATTGATATTTTAACAGCTTATGAAAAGGTTTTATCAATACATTCTGGTACAGCCGGCCCTTTAAGAACATTCATGATTTTAATTTGGCCCAAAACAAAAATGAGTTTTAGGTCAACTAACAATAAAATAAACCGGTGATAAAACCAAAACACAAACTTCACTGCTTCCTCTTTAAATGCTGACCAGATAATGGCAAACAGATCCAGGAGTGAAAAACAACATTTGCCACTCAAACTTTATTAGAAACAGGTCAGTTTTTTATGGTTTAATCATATTGAAGAGTTTGGGGGCTGGGAGAAATCACAGATTGTCCAGGTTTGAGTACACCTGATGGCATTTTCAGTGTTTGGGAACACGACCAGCAACAGAAACTCTCTTGAGTTAATCATTGTTACAGACGATCAAGAAAACAAACACAACTCAAAATATATTGGTCATTTATTAAAATATGACATTGAGCATGTGCATATATGTGCATATAAATTTGTGGGCCAAATTCATAAAAAAATGATCTACCCTAATAAATTCAAACTTCTGCAATAAGTAAAGTTTTTAAATTTTATTGCAGTCGTCCTACTCCCTGTCGAAAGAACAGCTCAATAAATAATCAAGCGCTCTGAATTTAAAGACGTTCCTGCTGATGATGAGAAGATGGAAACAGTGGACTGGAACTGTGTCAAAGGAAGGAACACATGATTCATTTACTACAGGTTTATTTGTGCCATAAAGACTTTCTGGTTCCCGTTTTATGGATGCGACTCCGGGCAGATCGGAGTGCATCTCGCTGAGACACAAGCCTGAATAACTGAAAGTGTTAGTTATCTTGCAGATGCTAAAAAACCCCGCTGCGTGTTTTTAATGAGGATACCTGTATCCTCATTTCACAGAAATGGAGGA
Source organism: Poecilia mexicana (assembly GCF_051168715.1). Classification (NCBI taxonomy): domain Eukaryota; kingdom Metazoa; phylum Chordata; class Actinopteri; order Cyprinodontiformes; family Poeciliidae; genus Poecilia; species Poecilia mexicana. Next base: position 20,174,674 of record NW_028263391.1, on the reverse strand, counting down.
GAATCTCCCCTTTGTTCAATGATACCTATTGTTCTCCAAATCCTGTTCTTCCTATTGTTGAATGTGCTGCGGCAGCAGATCAGGTTTTAACTTCAGGAAGATAAAAAAAAGAAAAAAAGCCTGAGGAAATAAGTCAGATTTGGCCTAAAGTGACACTTTTGAGGCTCTGCACCCGTCCCCTGATCTCATTAATGTTAAAACATGCAAAAGCTCCGTCAGGGAACGGCACGGTGGGATAATTCCTCACACACTCAGCAAACTTCGACTCTATTCTTCATGAGCATGTTGTACTAATTCAGAATGAAACTAAAGGAGATTTTCACCTTCTGAGGACAACGTGCATCTTCTTACAGAGACGGACTCTGATCAGAACTTTAATTAACAGCTCATCAAATAAATTAAATGTGTACTCTCCAGCACATTTTTTAACTTTAAAATAAATTTCTGCTAATGCCCAATTCAAACAATCAGCTTCAAAGCCTTTTAATGTCAAATACATACAATTTATGTTCAGATTTAGTGTCTGTAGTGTTTAACCTTCAACCTTTTCTATTATTTGTATGTGCAACTATTTTCAACCCTCCTCTTAAACCTGCCAGAGCAGAGTTTGTCCTCACTGAGTCACTGTGGGTGCAGGGTCCCCCTCTCTCCTGGGGATTAAACCAGTGGTACTACGTATTTTCCATGCACATAGTGCCATTTTATAGCACAATAATAACTTTGTTCCCTTCAAGTGTCAAAAAATACTGCAACATATTGGTTGTTATGCTGATGCAAGAAAACAGTGGCTGAGTTTCCATTGACCTACTTGCAAAATTTGATATTTAGAAATTGAATTTGCTTAATGGAAACATACAAATTTCGAAAACACTTAAAAAATGTTTTGGAGATAGGATTGGGTGTATGTTGGTTTTTTTTTTTGCATAACTCCAAGGGAAACACTTTTTTTGCATCACGAATCGCATGATCAACAACTGGATGTTTCCACTGATGCAAACCATGAAGAAGACAACAGGAAGTAGTTGGAGTGTCATAGTGCAGCACATTTTTCAATGACTTATGGTGTGAACAAAGTTATTCATGTGTGATTTTATTAGTGTTTTCTATTTTGTGGTAACATTTCATATGTCTTTTCGACTTTAACGGAATATTGATAATGTTTTGTGCACATTTGTAATGGAAACGCAGCTACTGACTGATATCAGCACATCCATACCTCTTGTATATCAAGGCTGCTGCCACATGAGCAGAACTGGATTCTGTCATAACTTCAGCTGTGAAGACACAAAAACAAGTTTCTGTCCAGTCCAAAGTACAGGATGTGTAGGAAAATGTAAATTTTAATCTATTGAATGCAAGTCTAATAAAGTTTATTCATATCTGTCTGTAATTAATTCAAAAAACTTTTAGAAATATTGTAAGAAACCATCTCAAACAAGCTAGATAACAGTTAGCTTCCAGAGAGATTATAGTAATGTATTTCTTTGCATTTGAATTTGAGATAATGAAAGTGTTTCAAGCAGCAGGAGATTTACTCAGCCAGTGTTATCAGACATAAAATAATAAAAATGCAAACATTAATTGGAAAAAATGTGTTCTGCAGAGAGCAACTGTCAGATGGGGGCTTTCCGTTCCTCCTGATCCTTACAAAAACACCCACTCTGCGAACACCCACGGTTTTCCTGCCGCCTCCACATGGAGCAGAGCAGGGAGAAGGTTAACTGCGATGAAAAGAAGAGCATAAAGAGCCGTGTGACGGGGGACGTGACCCGCACCGAACCGAACCGCCCACCTCTCCGACACATTTGTTAACACGAGGCCCAGCTGAAGGCCTGCACTCATTGATTCAGCTTCATTTATGACTCGATCAATCGCACTCGATCAGGGCGTCGAGCTGCAGAGGCGTCAGACTGTAAATCAGACGGCGTCCCGTCCTCGTTTCTCTTGCCCTCTCCGGCCTTTCTGTCAGCACGAGAATGAAGACGAGCCCAACACAGATCACAGCTCCTGATCCAGGAGATATCTGACGGGGCGGAAACAAAACTCATCAAATGGGGAGTATTCATTGCAGACATGATAAGTGAACATCTATAAGGATAATTAAAAGATACATTTCAACACAGATCAGTTGTATCTGGGATAAAATACATGGATAATATCTGATAATTGCAGCTTTGTTGTCGGTGGGTTCTCTTGCAAATTTGGACTTGTTCCTCTTCATTTGTCCATTGAAATACTGGATAGATTTCCCATTTTGGATGAAAAAACTCTCAATGCCTCTTTTGTAATGAAGCTGTAATGAATCTTAGAGTTTTTAATGGCAGCCAAATGTGTTTAATGATGAGCAATAATTTTAGTTTCCTGCTTGAATTAATTCCAGTTTTTTTGTAACTTCACATCTTATTAACGCTTCTACTGAAGAATGGATCAGTCAGAATATTAGAAGGTTTTAAAAAAATTAAATTCAGGTTTAGTCGAATTAAAGTTACAAGCAAGTCATGACAGTTTCTATTTTGCATATTAAGGGATATTTTATGTTTAAATTATTTAAAGTATTTGCAGATTTTAGCTAATAGTGGACAGTTGTGGTGGCTAAATAGTGGGAATCCACTTGGAAAAAAAAATGCACCAAAAAACCTGGAATGTTCTGATAAAAAACCCCCCACTAAAATATGTAAATATTAAAATACGGTGTTTTTCATTGCAATATCTGAGCTAAATCTAAGCAGAGCACTCACTTTAGGGATTCCCTTGATGTTCTCCGTGACACAGGCTTAAGCCTGATAGCAGTCTGGATCTGGATTAAGGTTTTATAATGAATAACAACTTTTCTCCGTGTCGCGTTCATGGCTGACAGCTCTGAGGTCTGTATGCAGCTCTGCTCATTTCTCAGTGCATCTCCTCTGTGGTTTACAGAACAGCCGGTCAGTATGTGGGCAGCAGCTCCCTGCAGATAGAGAGTAAAAATAAAAGCAGGAAGAGCTGAGCTGAAATCAAACAGGGTTTTTCTTTTTTTTGTTTTTTTGCGTGTCTGATGTGTGAAGACGGAGATGGATGTGTTATCACCAGGCACATCCTCACAGAGAGGTCAGCCGAGCTCCAGCAGCGCTACGAGGCCTGGCAGGATGCCTGCGCCTCACAGGAGAAGCCGGAGGTGGAGCTGCCTCCTCGTCAGCACCGTTTAGCCGATGTTAAACCTGCCATCAGCTGACCTCAGAGCAGCCGGGCCTCCGGAGACATCAGCGGAAATATGGAATAACTAAGTAAGTCAGAAGGCTGTGATCATCTGGCTGCTGAATGATTTTTCTCTTTGTGGAGGAGGATAACTCGCATTACAGCTAAATTACCTGCTGCGTCTTTCGTTTTAGCCTGGTTTGATCGTCCCAAACACTCGTTTAAAGTTCTCGTTCAGAGCATGAAAAGATAACATTTGCACATGAAAAGGATGAACTCCTCTGAAAAACAAAAACAAAAAATTATCGGAAAAAACAGGATGGGGTTCAACAGAGTAAATATTTTGGGGCCTGTGGAGGTTTACGAAAGCTGACGGAGAAAACATGAAACAAACCAACATGGTTGATGAAATGAGCTGCAGAGGAGAGCATAGAAATAAAAAAAATATCTTCAATGATCTAACGAATGATAAATTAGAGTAAATTAGGCGATGCTTTAACTAATCTTCAAGAAAAAAAAAACTGGGAAAAATACTGGGAGATTACACTGAACTGTTTGTCTAAGAACTTTTGTTATTGCTTATTCACCTGTCAGGTATCTCACAGATCCAGGAGAAACAGCTGACATCACCTTTCCTCCGCCCTCCAGAGAGATTCCTGCAATAAGTCCAGGAAAGGCCTGAGGGTCTCCTTACTGTTGGATGTACACAGAAACCTCCAATGTAATCCTTTTCAGAAACCAAATTCAGCTCTACTGTGTGCTCCCTTTAGATAACTGATGCAAAACTCATGTAGATTTGGTGTTTTCATAGTTTCTGTGTCCACCTACAAGTATTGTGATGAGTACATATTCTTTTTCAAGTCTTAAAGTCAATTTATGCTCCCTTGACAGCAGATCCCTGGATCTGCCAATTTCTATCTCTAATTGTCCCTGCCTTCATGTTTTAAAGTGTTTCTCAGAAAAGCATGGCAGTTAGGAAAGTTAGAAACTTCCAAAATCAAATCAAAATAGCAAACAGTGGAACAATTCCTCAGGTAACAATCTCATCCTACTAGAAAATGTCAGCTTTTTCCATTTGTTTGCAGCACAACATTTTGCAGTTTCGCAACAGAGGCCCACGGATTTACACAGATTGGTTTCAAACCAAGACATCATAAAATTGTTGGCGTTAGGCTGTTGCCTCATAACATTTGTTGACCTCGTCACTTGATATTTCTGCTGCCTTCTAGTGTTCAGAGTGACAACAAATTCACATTTACGGCTGTTAGAAGCTTCCTCTTGACCTTTCCTCTCGCCCTGAGATCCCTGAGGGATGATTATAAGTAATCTCTCTGAAAGGTGTCATCCTGCACAGTCTAAGCTTTCAGAGTTTTATTTTACAGCAGCTACACACTGAAAAGCAGAACAAAACTCATCCAAAAGAGACTGGAAATTCCTGGGTCACATTTGTCATTTTATAAAACGAGTCCTGTGATCAATCGGGTTAAAAACATTCCACGAGAACATAAATGCTGCAACAGCATCAAAATCTATGATAATCATCAGTCTTTAATGAATCATCTTTGCGGTTTGGGTAGACGACGGCGTGTTTTTGTGTTTTCAGGTATCGTTTTCTAGAAAAAAAGATGCAATGGAAATATAAATTCATATCCAGTAAAGCTGTATTTTTTGACCAAACTTTCTAATACATGACTGTCACACGTACAGGATATTTAAATGCAAATGTACATTCAACCAATTAATCTTTATAGAATCTAGTAGAGATATGGCAGACCGAAGCTTTGGTCAGCTCTCCTGCTTCACACGTTTTAAACACCCACACAGGATTGAAGCCTTGGTTTAGCATCGGCAGTAATAATTTATGTAGGATTTGCTCCACTGTGTTAGACTGTCACAGTTTTGCCCTCAGTTACTATGAATCTTTGCTGAAAATCTGCAAGACTCCTGTCTTCCAGGGAGTACGTTATTTCCCCAAGTGAAGGAGCTTAGGTAGGCCTGCTTCTTGTTTATGAACTCTGGGCAGAGCTGAGCAAAATTAGTTACTGGAGCATCTGGAGTGACGCATTACCAACCTTTTCCTGGTAAGATTCCCTGAACCCAGAGAAAAAGCTTTCAGTAACCATTCAAAGGAATCATCTCTGGTGATGTTTTAGTGTTATCCACCAGAAAGAAGACTCAGAAAGAACAAGAGATTGTCCATAATTTCATTATTTTATGCTGAGATTGTCCCACTGAAAGAAATGCATTGAAAATGCTCCCTTGTGTGTTTTCACAGATACAAGAAAAACTTTATTTTATATAAAGGAGTATATTAAGGAACCTCTATTCAGTGTAAAATCAGTTTAAGATTCAATCACTGTAATTTAGCTTTTAACTGTTCAAATCCAGCCTCAATAAAACTGTAAAATATCCTTTTCATCTTCTTCGAAGAGAATGCAAACTTCAGCCTTATTGCCAGTAAATTGACTAGTTGGTCCCAAAAGTTATTTTTATAATTTTTTCTTGTCTTGTCAGCCCTAAAATGCTACGTGTAAAGCTGGGAGGACCAGAGGAGCTTCCTCAGTACTTTTTGTATCAAGTGGTGTTTGATTCTCAGCTACAGTTTTATCAGAGTTTTGTCTGTTTATCTAATATGAGTCTGAAGCTACAATCACTTTCCTTTATATCCAGAGCTGACATTAATGCAGGTTTTACCAGACAAAGTTTTTAAGATTTTAAAAGCATTCCACACCGCAACCAGGCACTGAAGCAAACATTTTGGTTTGAGTGTGAGCAACAATTATTCACGGGGCCGAGGTTAGTCCGCAGGAATGTAACTACCAAGCTGCAGCAATTATCGTGGAGCTCTCTGGAGTTTTAAGATGGTAATTGGAGGTGATTGAGTGGCTCAACAAGCATAAGTCTGCCTGCAGGCGACTTCCTCCTCCTCCCACCTATCCACACATCCATCCTCGGTGAAGTCGTTCAGAGCAGAGAGAAAAGCTGCTGCAGCTCTTTATTGCTGCCTCTAATGTTGATCTCATGAGATCCTCTGGCTGGGTTTTGGCCTGGCCACAAAATCTGGACAGCAGTTTTTCACTGAGATTTCACTGAGCTTGGAAATTCAAACCAGGTTTAAGCTTCAGAATGTGTTTTTGTTTGGAAATCTTTCTGGACTAACAGCGTGCGTTACATTTTGAAGTGAAACTTTCCAAGTATGTGAAAACACAAACCCACCTACTGCCAACAGCTTCTTTAATCTGAACATGTCTGCCCACCATAAGATAACCAGAATACCTAAGAAATGTAAAAACGGTGTACTTTGTTCTTTAATGCCCCGGATTAAAGGTTCAGCAAGGCATGTATCTGCAGCAGTCGCGGTTCTTGTGACTCAGGGGACAGAAACAGCCTTTGTTCTGCTTTTTAAACCTTTTTCCCAGAGAACAGGAGACCAAACACTCCATGACCAGGTGAGAATTAATGTTTAATAAGTTTGGCTCCGCTGAGACATTGTACAAGAGAAATAGGTACCAGAAAAGGAATGAGCTGACCAATGAATCTCCCTGACATTTTGAGAAATCGAGAAGCCATTTTTTTCAGCTTTTTAGTTGCTTCATGATCTAACATATATAGCCTTTATTGGCTTCTCATTGGTTTTATTTTAATCACACTCCATTTGTTTTCTGCTGCTAATTTTAAACACATTTCAGAGGCAGGAGCCTGAGCAGCTCTTTCTTGACGTCTACTTCCTTCAACTCTTCCAGGGAAACTCCAAGATTTTTCTTTCTTTCAAGGCTTTCTCCTGTGGGAATACAAGAAAGAGGTTCACAAGGAAGGTGTCTAAACATTATTTGTGATTTCATAAATGAACAATTCAACGTACCGTCACTGAAGATGCTGCCACAATCTACCTGCCCTTAATCTGCACAAGTGTAGTCTGGATGGCCTTCTTGTTGGAAGAGACCTCCATGTTAGGACTACGTTGATCATTATGCCAAAAAGTGTCTTGGTCTCTTCTGCTTCCAAAACGGCCCGACCCACTGAGGTAAGGACGGCACCCCGAATGTGTGCGGCACCACGATGTTGGCAGCAGATCCTTGATCTTCTCCACTGACTGGATGTTGTCCAGAAATGTGGAGGGGAAGAAAACACCTCAAACTTGTTGATGCTCATCAGATGGATCTTGAGTGATTCTGTTTTGTTAGCATGGTTAGTATATTATGTTTCCATGTGTACAGCACATTTGCAGATGCAGTAAAAGAAAGGAGGGTTGGTCTTCATCCATTGCTCCACGGTGCAGCTCCGGTGCTCACAAGCCCATAGTTGGTGCTTTTGTGTGATGGATCGAGGTTGCAGCACAATAAGCAACAGATTGCCATGCACTGTACACTTTTACATCTGTGTCTTATAATCACCTTTAATGCCTTCAATAGTTTCTACTAGAGAAGCTCATCTGTTGGATCTAACCATGCTCCCTCAATGCTTTGTTGCTGCTTGATGAATCTGTGGGCAGTTTGCCGCTTTTTCTTCCTTGAACCACAAAGAAAACCAGTATTAAAAACTTCATCTGTCAGTGGTCTTAATGTTATGCCTGATCGCTGAATCCCTTCTATTCTGGAAACATGATGGGACGCTGCCAGGAGGAGCTGGAGAGTATTGCCAGGGAGAGGTAAGTATGCCTAAAACGGTTACCTTGGTAACCTGAAAAACAGATATCTGGATGTTTATAAAGCTTTTTCTTTTTTGATCAGCCAGAAATGGATAACAAGGTCTATCAAAAATCAGATTTCTCTTGTAATGAAATCTCGTTCCTTTGTTCTTCACACTCTAACATCAGCGGTGTCGCGTTTGTTTTGCTGTGCTGTAAATATTCCATTTTCAAAGAGATTAGATGTTTAAGCTTATGATGGATCTCATTAAATGTGATTCGTCATGCTGCTGCACATTCCCGGTGCTCTCGACTGCAGGGGACATGTCATTTTCCTGTTCTAATCCGTCTCACGTTAAACACCCAATACCTTTTTCCAACGGAGCTGGGGCATAGGCAGAGGAAGGAGAATAATTTGCCTGAGTTATTTCTCGTGTTGTCGAACTATATGCGCCGTTGATTCAGGTGTTACTTCCTACCACTCTGCCTGGATGTGTTCGTTTTCATCTGTTGAACTCTGACTTTGTGCTGCAGGAATTTGCAGTATGACAGCACATTATGGGAGTACAGCTGCAGGGAAGAGACAGCTTCACCATACCAAATAAAACAGCCCAGGTGCTGCATTTTAACCCGATGGAGGACTTTAAATGAAATAAATGTTAATCAGCGCTGTGTGGCCTGCAGCTGCCAAATTCCTGTCCAAACTCTGAAATAACGAGCTGAAGTGGATCCTCTTCCTTGCTGAGATGAAATTGTTTTGTTTTGTCAAATAACCTCTAACCTGATCCCAGAAATACGGTAACCTTTTAGCAGTGATTGTTTCAGCTTCTGTCGTACTGCAGGCGCAAAGTGGAGCAGGTGTGAATCAGAACCTAATTTAATGTTAATCCTATTCGGTGTACCATGGGTTCATTAGAACTTGTTCCTGTATCTCTTGTCAATATGATGCGTTTTTACCTTTCCTTAAGGCCTTGACATATGTGATATGAAGATCTCTCACCCTCATTAATGCTACATTTGCTTCTCAGAGAACTACGTTGTACGTAGAAATGTAGTTTTCACTACATCCTCCAGGAGGCGATAATATGCTGGTTTATGCATTGTCTATTCAGAAGAAGAAAAGAAGCGAAGCAAAAGAATCAACATATTAATTCTCAGAATATTGAAGCGAAGTGTTGGGACTTTGCTTTTAATTTATGTTTCTTTGCTTATCTATTATTTGCTTATCTTGCCATTTCACTATATTCCATGCATTACTTCATTCAGCCTCATTGTTTGTGCTTTGAACTCGGTTTCTTTAGATTTTGTATTTCTTGATTAGTCTTTACTGATCAGTTTCACTGTTTCCTTCCATCTGTGGTCTATCTAGTTTTCAGCGGTTTTTCCCGGCTGTTTTTCATCTCCTCGTTTCCTCTCTGTGCCCTCAGCTGTCCCCACTCACCTGTGATTAGTCTTCTGGCTCCTCTGTCACTTCCACTTCTCCGTCAGTATTTAAGGTCTTCGGTTTGTATTACTTCTAACTGGTTCTTTTATTTATTCTTCCTTTGCTCTCTCTATCTCAGTGGTTTTCTATGTATCACCCTGGAGAATCTTCAGTTTTGTTTTTTCCTTTTTATTAAGGTCAATGTTTTGGTTTTGCAAACGATAAGGTGCTGTCAGCATCTTGACGGTGTGATCTTTAGTGTGAATTGCAGCATTTTGAAGCCAATAGTGAAGCAGCCAAGATGAAAGTTAATTCCTCCCTTTGGGCCAGGAGAACTTTGGCTTTCTTTGTGTCTCAGTGATGTGGAACAGACAGATTGGGGCTTCATCTAGCAGGGGTCAGCCTTTGCAGCATGCTATCAAGTTTGGCAAACACCCAATAACTGACCATTCATTTGCTTCAGGTGTGTTGGACCAGGTTTGCAACTAAAACATGAATAACAGTAGATCTCAAGGGCCGTCAACAGATCAAATTTGCCATTTTTTTTTTTTTTTGGAAAATCAAGATTTTCTTTTTCTACTAGTGCACTACTTGGGCTTCTGTAGTTTGCTGTGTACATATTTTCCACAGACAGAATGTTGTGAACCTTTAATTCATCAAGGACAAGCACTTGAGCAACCTTATGGGACAGTCTAATGAATTTACACCCAACAACAGAATATTTTGACTTTTCCACTTGTAGCTTTGGCATCATTTTACTTGGGCTGCAAAATGGTTATGAGAAATAAAAATGGTGGATTCACAAAACTGGCTAACCAGAAGTTCATGACCTTGTCTAGCAGTTCGACAGCAAGTACTGTAATATTATTGCTCAGGAAACTTAACAAGGATAGAGAAAACTCAGCGGATTGAAAAATGTGACCCAAACAGAGCATAAAGAGATCTACGCTACACCAGGAGAGACTAAATTAAACTTTTCTGCACTACAAGAAACTCAAACTACATAACCTTTAAGGATTAAAGAAGTGGATTTTGCTTCATACGGAAAAACACCCCAACTAAAATCAGGAATCAAATTTGGTATGAATGAATCCAGCTGTGGTTGGAGCAGAGCTGCTTCTTCTTCTTCAGCCGAGATGGTTCATCTAAACAGGATCTCAGAAATAAAACCTGCATGCATCTGGACTGGTATCTCTAGTGACCTGGTACTTTAGTTTGTTCTTTAATTAAAAAACTTTAAATGCTCTCTGGGAAGACGGTCGGATGGACGACCATTTCCTCCCTTTAAAACACAGATCGGGCCCCTGGGAGTAAAGTTCAAACATCTGCCTGTCGTCTGCGTTCTGCTCCCGCCCTCCATCTTCAGGAACATCTGTATGCAGGAAGAACATCTCAACCCAGAGTACGTTCCACATCAAAGCTGAGTGCTTCTACCAGCAGCAGCCGAGCCTCTGGCTGTTTTCACTGCTGATTTCGCTGCCGCGTGAGCTGCGAGCCGTGGCGGTGCCTCAGGCTCAGAGCAGGGTTTCAGTTTACCTTACAGAGGTGCTAATGCGCCTCCTGACCCCACCCCATCCAAGCTGCACAGACTAGTTTGATATTTTAGGCACATTCTCAGCCGGTTTAATTCCTCTTTGACAGTTTGAAGATGTAATGCCCCAGCCAGCAGCCATCTTTTAAATTAATCCTCTGCCCTTTTTGACTCACTAAATTTGGCTGGATTAAATAGATTATGGGAGTGCTCCTTTTCTGAGACGCCTATTATCACAAAGGCAAAACTGTCTTCTGTGTGAGAGAATAGATAGCACAAACCGATCATATCTTACAAACTCGCGTTAAAAGGCCAGTGTGCTCCTAATTATTGCGATAAAGTCTATAGAAGAGTGGTATTAATGCAAAGTCAGGGGGTTACAGACATAACAGAAAACTTTCATCGACATTCCACTCATCTAGAGCAAAGACATCACAGCATTGTCACAGTTTAAGTGAAGCGTTTATTTTAAGCCTATTTTGAACCAAAGAGTCCTTTTGTTAAACCATATCAGCTGTTTTCTGATATTTTATTTTCATCAAATATAATATATTCTGAATTTAACAGAGAGCCAATGGAAAAAAGCTAAAATCTGAGAAATAGGGAGCCAAATATTACACATGGAGGCTCCATTTTCTGACCTTTGTTGGATTAGATGCGACCTTGTTACACCCCCACCCTAATATCCCTAAAGTAAATCCTGGCACTGGGCTTTAACATAAAACTCAAAAGTAATCCGAACAGTTGATTAGTAACAAAAGTATTTATTTTACAATCCAGATAAAAACAACTACAGGAGAAAAGGAAACACAGGGGAGCTTAATGCTTCAGGGTCTCCAAGGCCAAAATAATAAACACAACACCCCCTTATAGCTATAAAATAAAACAACCACTTGCTAAAGAAGAACTAAAAGAAAATACAAAACCTAAACTCCCTTACTAACCAAAAACAGGAGAAAACAGGTTACAACAAAAATGGCAGAGAACCCCTACCAGCTTCCACCTTGGAACAAAAACACGTCTTGGACAATTGGTCAAAGTTTCTCACAGCAAACTCAGGTCAATTCTCACACACACACACAGTCAGCTCTCAAAGATCACAGGTCAAACAAAAGGAGGGATCTGGCATCTCCAGCTTGCTGCTTATATAGGCCCCAACACACTTCACTTGCAGCAGTCAGGCAGAACTGAAACAGAAAAACACAGGGCTCTCTCAGAAAGAGAGCCCCTAGAGGTCAGTGACCGTAACAGACCTCCACATCCATTCACCAGCTCCTGTCATGGCCGTCCTTTTCCCAGCATCCTGTTTCCTCGTTCAATGCCACCTCTGCCTCTGCCCTTTTTCGCTGAGGTCACGACCACACAAAAACGCTGAGCTTCCCCTATAGGCTATGTTCCTCCTGCTGCCACAGTTCGCAGCCACGGGCCGGTGTCCTTGCAGGACTGTCCACCTACTTGGATGTTGCCGACCGCGGTGACCTCTGGCGGTCTTTCATCAGCTCAGCTCTCTCCTCTCTGCAGCCAGCTCAGCTGCTTTCACATCCAAGGCCCTTTTATAGCACATGTACAACGCTGATAATTAGCACCAGATTAATACCATTGCATCACCTCCAGGTAGTCAATTCTGAGGACTGAAGACAACTACTGCTGATAATGGTACCAGAGAAAGGTTAAATGGTTTGGCACAATCGTTTTTTTGTGTCATTAAAAAGTCTGAAATTCATGCATCTAAAATTAAAATGTCTGGAATTCAGTAGAAAGGTCTTAAATTTACCATTGGAGAACTTTTTAGTCTTGTCTATTCTATGTAGTTTAATTTTCTTGTGGGACTTTCCTGTCTGGTAAAAGTTTGAGTTGCAGAGATCTTAAGTTTCTGTGACTTGAGGCGGTTGAAGCTTCTGCTAACTAGCTGCCAATAATTTCTTACTAACTAGCTAGCTATTTTCCATCTACTATTGTTGAAATTTATTGCCAGTTGGCTGCATGATATTTGGTTTAGTCACTGACTCTCTTCTCTTGCCAACCCGCACAATGCTGTGAGCAGAAAAACTCAGCGCTATCGTATAAAATGTGTGATTTTCTTTTGTACATTTTTGTTGTGATACAGGTTTTAAGTCCCGCTCAGAATGGTCATAAAAAAGTTTTAAATTTGAGTCGGTGAAACTTGCAGAAACTCTGTCACTAGTTAGTGTCACAATAATATTTTTATGTTGTTGAAATAAAAGGATGAACCACCACCTACTTCTGTGACCATCGAGGTTTTACAACAAGACAGAGACAGAACCAGGGGGTGAAAACTTTTGGTCTCTATAGTTTTCTACAGAGCAGATTAGAAACCTGAGCGTCCCCATTTCAAGAAAGAAAGGAGTTAACAAATAATTGATCAGTTTAAATATTTAGAGGCTGTGCAGAGATCCCCTGATAACGGCGGGCTCAACATCAAAGTGGGAATAAGAATTCAGTGAACACTGATTATCATGTCGCATAAGCATCAGGCAGAACCATTTCCATGTGTCCAAATCCCAGCGCATGAATACATGCATGTTTTCCAGTGCTGCCGTGACCTTTCCTCTTTCCTCCGTCGTAACGGCGAGATGTCAGAAAGGCGAATGCTGCAGATTAATCTCTACCTCGCAAGCACAAAGCTTTGATTTGAGGTCAATGTACAAAAAAAAAAAAACAAAAAAAAAGAAAACTAGCAGGAGACCAGCAGGTTCCTGAACTAAATCTAACTGTTTTTTTTTTGCTCGTTTCCAATGTGAACAGATTGGAGATCAAAGTTCCTCAGCTCTGCTTCAGCAGACAGCTTCCTGTCGTCTGTCTTGGAGAAAAAAGCTCCCATCTGCTTTATTTCTAGAAAGCCACCACCTCCCAGAACATCCTGGATCTCTATACGAATGTGTTCTGAAATGACATTTATGCATGTCCTCAGTCTGGGAAAGATGGTTTCAGAAACATCAAGCAGCTGAGCCTAGAGAAAAGGTCAATGACAGGCTCATCCTGAACATGTAAATTATTTACGCTCCTACCCTCTCTGGACAATTAGCTGGCATTATTTTCTTCTGTGAAAATGTTTGAATTAACCAAAGAGGAACATTTGAATATTTTATGTCACTATAAGACTCTTTAGTTAACATGCTACATGAAAAGAAGCACTAAGACAATCTTTTAAGTTTTCCCGTGAATAAAACTTTCACCCTTTTTGATGTTTATAACAAACAACTTTGCTACAGTTTAAACTCACGGTGGGAAAGATTTCTCTGATCTCCATGACTTCGTTTGGGAGTTTGAGTGCGCTACAAGCTGGCTTGTGATGGTTAGAGAGCCTGGAGAAGTCTTGATCAAGGCAATTTTAGAAGATCACAGAAAAGACGAGAACACATAAAAGAAACCAGGAAGAAGCGAGAACTGGATGAAAGCTTTTAAACCCAGAAAGAAATGCTACTTTGTAAATGTGGAATCCCTCTCAGAAGATGGGAAGTAAAATAATTTGGTTTATATAATATTAAACAGAGCATCATATATTTCAACTTATAGTGATACATCATATGAGCTGATCCAAGGGAGATGAACTGCTTAATCCGGTTTCTCCAGAGAGATTTTCCAAATACCAAAACAATGCAGCTTGCACCAGTTTTGCCTGAAGATTTGAAAGCTTCTAAATTTCCAAAACTATAAAATAATACAATAATTAACAGGTTGGTGATTTTAGAGTGTTTCTGGTGACAATCCTAAATAAAGCATTGCTCTACCTTTGTATCTCAGAAAAAGTTTTGCATGAACAAATTATGGAGTTGATAGAACTAATAAAGGTAGAAAAACATTGTAGAATATCTACATTTAGCCCAGAAGTAAAACAAATACCTTTAAATAAACTGTGGTATTTTTTTTTTTTTAAGTCAGCCAATACCTGAATATATTTAATGCTGTCTTCACCTTTCTGTTAAATGAATGCCAGTTGGTTTTTAATTCAATCAACCTCGTGTTAGAGTCAGGTATTTGTTTGAGGGTATTAGTGCTTCCATCTAAATATCAGGACCTGATCTGTTGAACACGTGGAAAGAAATCACACACAGGAAGTCTGAAGCTCTCAGATCAAACAGGGAGAAAGTCATCTGAAGGTAACGCCGCCGCTCTTCTCTCCGTTCCTGTTTAATTTCTGATTATCACACAGATTGTGGAGCGTTTCCGCCGCACCGTCCTGTTTGCTCAGGGCTCTTCTCCAGCGAGGCAATAACTGATGAATATTTAAAGCTCTGTGAAATGGATCGTCAGGTTCATTCCAGGTGTCAGCAGTTCCCCCCTCCTGATGAGATGACCAGACTCTCTGAAAGATCATCTAATAAGAAAAGCTGTGATCTGAATTCATCTGAGCAAACAGGAAGCTAGAAGTTAAACGGAGCTCCAAACTCCTCCGCAGCAAACTTTGAAATGCTTTCTGCAAATTTCATGTGCAAGCTTACCAAATTATCTTTGCTAAAACAAACAACACAAGCACGAAAAGCCTGCACAGGTCCAAAACTATTTGCATTTTGTATTTACAAGAACCAAAACAGTGAGTCAGCTCTGATTTGAGATATTTCAAACTAATCTCAGAAATGATTTGCAGTCTATGTTTTGGGGAGCTAGTTAATTTATTCTGCTGGATTCAAATAGAGAGATCAATTCTCTCCTGATATGATTTTCCTCTGGAAGTCAGGTGTTAGGGTCCATTCCACTGGCCAGTTTGGATTTAAATCTAATTGAGATGCTGAGCTGTAACCTTAGACAGACAGTTCATGATTGAAAACCCCGCAGCACAACTAAATTAAAACAGTTATTCAAAAAAGAGCGGGCCAGGATTCCTCTGCAGCGATGTGGAAAACGCATTTTATCACAAATACACGACCGCATTGCTGTCAAAGCTGGGATAGCTTTAGCTTTCTATGGATTTTGTCCCTTTATAAGTGTAATTATAATTTGATAGCCATTTTTTATTTTTTACTGAGGTTTGTCTCTGGAAAAAAAACAACAATTAATGATCTGAAATGTTCTCCAAACTTTGCAACACACGCCCTCCTCTTCATTAGAAATTAAATGTTTATCCCCCAGGATAGAGGCATACGCTGCCAAGAACTGAAACTAAAGAAAATAAATTTATTTAATTTGCAGTGAGTCCAACTCTTTCAATTCCTAGCAGTTTATTGAGCTTTTTATTGCTTCAGTTTAAGTTTGTCTATGTTTTGATTAATCTTTTTCTTACTTTTACTGTTTCTTTGGTTTAAGTGATTATTGTCATAGTCGTTTAGTGTCACCAATGTAAAAACAATGTCACCTTCAAGATATAAAAAAAGCGCTAAACTCAGGTTCTGCACACCGATTACAAACTTTCTCCAGCTCTGCCAGATGACATTAAAAAAGCATCTGTTAAATCTCTCAGTTGGGATGGATTGATTTAATGTTTTCTTTCTGGTACTCTTGGAAAAATAATTGCATAAATAAAAAACTGGAATAAAGCTTAGCATTCCAGAAGTTGGCTTCAGACATTTGCTTCAACTTCGTTGTCCACATACAACAGAATAAAATCTATGATGAAATATTTCATAGAATAATTGAAAGTTTAATTACATCAGGAGGTATCAGGGCACAAAACACATTATCAGAGACTAAAGCTGCCTTGAACTGAAACATTAAATTACGGAGGGATTTCTTTGTCAGAGGTGTTCTTTCATCCTGTTGGCCTTCCAAACCTGCAATGAAATCTACTTTTTACTCTTGTCTGTTTTTAAACAGAGGAACTCTGCATCGGTTTGTGTTTTTGGACCTGAACAAACCCAGACACTGTCACACAGCTGGCAGCAGCAGGTCTTTCTGAAAACATGTTCAGCGTCGCCGTGCTGCCCACTCATGTCTGAGGGTGAATCCTGTTAGGATTGGATTAAACCAGGCCGCCTTGTTGGTGTGATGTTCTTTGTGTTCCTCAGGCTGCGTCGCTGCTGTCAGGCGGCGTTAGTCCTGTGCTGTCAATCGTCCTCCCGGCCACCGGCCCTCTTCCTGTCACACTTCATCCTGGGAGATTTGTTCAGGCTGCGGGACAATCATCGCCGCCATGAGTCAAAATGAAAGCAGCGACAGACTTTGATCTACTTACGGGTCGTAATCTGGGCTCTGACAAGTGACAAACTGTCAGCGACCAATGGAGATGGAGAAGCAGCTTGTTTGCAGGGTAACACTGTTGCCTTGCAACAACAAGGTCCTGGGTTCAAATCCTGGTCAAGGGTTTGTATACTGGTTCCTCCCACAATACAGAAACTGGTTAACTGCTCTCTCTAAATTATTCTTTGATATGAGTGTGTATGTGTGTGTGTGTTTGTGTATCGTTGCATTACCTGCTGATGGATTGATGATCTGTCCAGGGTCTCTTAAGCATAAGAAAGGACTCTATATTGTAAAACAGTGAGTAAAAAATGTTTTCCGTCTTCTCAGCCAAATTCAAGTTCCTTAAACAATGATTTCAAATATTTTTTAGAACAGAAAATAAATCTTCTAAAGATTTATTCATTTGTGCAGGAAGTCCTGGCTTCTCCTGTATCTGCTGTCCTCAAAGTGAGCTGTGAATTCAGCTGACCCGGGACAGAACCTGCATTTGCTCTGACTGAGTCTGGACACCCGGAACCAGCAGGAGTTTGACAGAACCGGCTCAGGTCAGAGCTGTGAGGGGACTGCAGAGCGCGCCGCCGACTTTCTGTGTGGATTCTGTGAGCTTGTCCTGTTCCGGGTCCTAAAAGGCCCAACTCATCACCACCACACCGTTTAACAAATGTGTGTATCTAAATGTAAGTTCTCCGTAAAAATCTTCCCATTTGACATGTAAATCTGGCCTGCTTGCAGTTTGCTCTCTTGAGGGAATCAGGCAGTTGTGCAAATAGAATCTTGTAAACATTTCAGAGAGAGAGAAAGAGAGAGAAAAAAGCTCTGCTGCGTCTGTAAATACATCTTCCTTTCTGCAGAGCAATGGCCTGAATTCCTCTCAGAATTGTTGATCTTGTGTGTTGTCACTACATAGTTAATTTCCCCAGGGAGCACCATATAAATTGCATGCCACTGAACAGTGCTAATAGCTGTGGTCTTGGAAATATGTTTGGCACCAGCTTCCAAGAGGCTCGTGGAGGCGCAGCATCCAACAAGCTGCACTTCCTGCTCATTATTTCGCAATTGGGAACAAGTGTTTGGGCTCCATCTTTGTATATTGCCTTGTGGTCTCTCTGCAATTTGTCGTTATTATGTTCTCATTTTTTAGGGAGTGAGGTAAATTTTGTGGTTATCAAAGTTGATGAAGCTCCTCACATCTGCTGACTGGAGACACGGAGGTCCGCAGAGCTGTGACCTCATCGCTGCATCACAAGCTAATTACCGTCAGATTTATAGAAATATTTACAACATCCACCTCCAACATCATCCTTGCAGGGATGTAAAGGTAAACTAACGGCACATCAAGTGAATTATTAATGAAAAACACTCATGGAAAGTAGGTTACACCTTTTATGTTCTGTGCCTATAAAAGGGAAACAAAGATGGAAGATGCAAAAGGAGAAGCGGCACACAGAAAGGGCACGAAATCTAACAAAGTCAGCACAGCTACAAGTATAAGAGCTGAGAGAAACTGGGAGTGAGGAGAAAAATAAAAAACTTAAACTTTCGATACAGTCTGGATTTATTGGCGTTTACCTGATTGGAATGTGAGAAAAAAATGTTTTCCACTCTGTCAGAAAACAATCTGTGCTGGTAATCAGGGCACAGAAAAAAAGGGCTTATGCACTTTCTGCCTGACACAAAACCAGACAATTCTAAAGAATATGATATTTTTATTATTATGGCACATAGAGGTCAGAAAATATAAGCACAAATATTTTCTGATTTTAAGAAAACAGATTATTAGAAGGATGACACTAAAGTTCAGTTCTTGTATAACTCAGACAAAGAAAAAAAAAAAACATTTGAAACAGCTGTTTTCTTTGAGAGTTTTTTAGTCATATGTCAACTTCACTTTATAACAATATTATTTATTCACTTAATCTTATTTGATTCCTTATTTGCAGTATAAGCAACTGCCCTTTTCTGAAGGTTAAGCTGTTGGAAAGCATAATATGTTTAGGAGTAGAACGATGTGTGTCGGATTCTGAAAATGAAAACCGATGTGAATGTAACATTATAAGTGAACAGGAAACATAAACTCTGTGACTTAATGTGAGTTAGTTCCAGATGGTCGTGACACAAATCAAACAGTTTTAACTGTAGACAGAAAAACACACGCCTGGAACTTGCTTTATGTTGTTTTTTATTTGTTGTTAAATATTTCTTTATCACAAATAACTCTAACAATAGTCACATTTTCAACTTGCTAC
This sequence comes from Poecilia mexicana, assembly GCF_051168715.1. Classification (NCBI taxonomy): domain Eukaryota; kingdom Metazoa; phylum Chordata; class Actinopteri; order Cyprinodontiformes; family Poeciliidae; genus Poecilia; species Poecilia mexicana. Next base: position 20,155,535 of record NW_028263391.1, on the reverse strand, counting down.
CAGCGTCCTGTGGGCTGTTTCTATGGCTTCTCTTAAATCTTATGTAGGTGTGAGTGTCTCTGACATCCTGCTAGCAGTCAAGACCAGGTGCAGTGCAGTATGAATACAAATATCATGTAATATATGATTGTTTCATTATACCAACTTATTATTTTCACTGTTTTACGGTTCAAGTCTCAATTAGGTGCTGCTGGCGGGGCTGGAAATGACACTGAGGATTCAGAGCAACCTGAAAGGTCCAGCAAGTGACATCTGTTTAATTGGTAAATTTTCAAATTTTCATTTTCTAAATTTTAACCGCGCTGATGTTTGATAGTAAATGTCAAATCGGGAACAGTATGTGCTTTTTGTTTTTCAAAAGGCTGTTTTTGCTCTTTTTAGATCCTCATTGCATTGCATTTTGATAACTCTTAGCACATGAAAATAAATATCACATCTGAAAAGGAAAATATCTCTAATTACATGAACTGAATAGGTTTATTCTTTCAATGCATTTAAGCAGTTTCCAAAGAGGGCGGCCCTCAGATTATGTTTTTTTTATATAAAGTGGGCCATCCAAGGTATAATTTTCAGATCATTTCTCTTTGCTTCAGACCAACCACATTTTATTCCTCACAAACATTGAAGATAACAATGAATTTCTATTTGCAAAAGGATTTTATATAATTTGCATCAGTGGAATATGAGTGGAACGCTGTCTTCTTTCCAACATTCAAGGTTTTCTGTAGTAAGAGAATAATAGATGTAAGGCAGAACAGAGCGATCCAACATTTGTATCACCCAAAATATGCCTTACTTCTCTCTGCCATCCAAATTTCTCTTTTATGTAAAAGGAAAATAACTCATTTTGATCAATTTCTTTTAGAGAAAAGCATCATAAAAGAAATCCACATTACATTGCATTGTGTTGCATGTTACATTTGGTTATGTTTTCATTTCTTCTGAGCTCCTTCACACTGAATGAAGACCAGGAGCAACACTTTTTCTTACAGAAGAATTAAAGTCAATGCTGCTGAGCTGCTCAGTGAATGTATTTCAGCTGAATCTGGTTCAAGCTAATAGAATTAAAAAGCTGCTTCATAAATATTTAAATCGTAATTGTGATAAAAAGTTCGTAGTCTGAGATGAAAGGACATCAGACCTTAGATTTGGATTGTTGTCCATCCATATATGTGTTCTGGAGGGATCACACTTTCAGTATCCCTGAATAAAAAGGACAAACTTTGGATTCAGCAGAAAGGTGGCGTTAACCCTCGCCGTCCCATATCTTTACCCAGACAGATCTGCTAAGTGGGCATTCCGGGTTCTGTGGGAGTATTTTGTACCTGGGTGGCTTTCAATGGCTAGCCGATCCTTGGAGGCCCAAAGCTGTAACAAAATTCCTGGCTCACAGCTGAACTTGTGCGCAGTGTGTGTTGGACTCTGTCCCTGTTAATGTTTGTGGCGATCATGGGCAGGATTCTGGTTTGGAAACCTCAGATGTTTTATTTTTATGAACGACATGGTTCTGTTGACTTCTTTTAGCCCATGATAAGGTTCAATACTGAGTGTGAAGAGTCAGCTTCTGTAAATCTGTGATCGTGGGTCACTCACTGCTTTAACCTGCCACTAGTTTAATTGTCTAGAGATACACCAATATATGCTTTTTATTCACAATTTCTTACTGTGTGGAATATTGGAAACATAACTTTTTGTGAGTCTGTTTTTTTCCCCGCTGAAATCTTCTGAAAGGCTTCAGTCAAATCTTCCTGCAGCTGATGATGGATGTTAATTATAGCAGCTGATGAGGGATGAAGAGCTCCGACAGAAAATCATCAGGAGGGAGCAACCACTTGGAGAGATTAATGATCTCCGCACCACTCTTGTTGGAACCCCTGGCAAAGATGTTTAAAAAACACTTACATTTATATTTAGCAGCATCATCTCATCATCTTAGATGTTTACAAAAATCCAACTTTTTTCATGAAAATGATGTTCATTTTCCTTACAATTGAGTGATAGTAAAGACATCCACAAGATCTTTATGTTGCATGGTTGTTTGGTGTGATACAGAAAAAAAACCTTCTCTGTCCAACACACTAAAGTCTGTTACATCTTTTACTCACTGTAAACTATAATTAGGAGAATCTAATATGGAAGTGTTTGGCAACAAACACTCAGACTTTGAAGTGAAACAAGAGTGAATATGTGTAAAGGCATCTCATGACTATTGTCAAGTACGGTGGAGCATGCATGGTGCTGTGGTCTTGGAAACCTTTTCCAGTTGTGTTAATTTTATGAAATCTGCTGCCCTCTACCAGGAGGTAAACACTGGATCATCATTGGGTCTTTCTACAGGATGAGGAGGCCAAACGTAAGACCAAATCAACATTTGGTCTTACTTTGTTCACCAGACATAAAATCAACTTCCTTCCTCGGCTGAAATGTCATAGAAATAAACCTGCAAATCAATCTAAAGAGCAGAGAAAATGACAAAGAGCTGAAGGAATAGAAAAGGACATTCTGTTCGCTCAAACCTTGGGAAATTAAATAGAAGACGACAAAAACTAGATGTTTGTGTTGGATGTTGAGTCCTGCCTGCTATTTAGAGTATCTGAAATTGATCAAGTTGCAAGAAACTTTATCACCCTAGATCTTTTGATTAGAATGTGATTGACTTGTGATTGACACATTTTCAGAAAGATTGTAGTCATATTTTAGATAAACCTGACTCTGATGTGTAAAATTTTGGTTTTGTTTGCACAATCAGATAAAAGTCAATCCAAAAAAAAAACAAAAAAACTGAGCATTCGAATAAACTTCCTAATTTAGAAGGTACGTGTCAGCTCGGTGTTCCTTAATAATGTAGAACAGCAAATTGGATTTTTCTTGACTTTCACATAATTAGAAGGTTGAGAAGGGAAAGGAGAGCCATATGGCACCATTAATAATTCATGTCCTTTTGATAGAGGTGGCCCTCATCTGATGCCGTAATGTGCAGTGAGAAATGAACCCGTCCGTGGGTCACAGTCGGCTTGAACCTGCTCGGCCCTCTGTTCTGAAAAGCCTTCTTTACGAGCGACTGTGTTAACTGTTTGGATTAGCTCTGTTTGCTTCTGCAGGTCGTAACCGAGGCATTAATCCTGAATCACAACATCTGTTTGATTGATGCCATCACGTAGGAAACCCACTGAGACCAGTGACTGCTTTATGCTGCATAAAAAGCAGAGAGTGCCATCCATCAAACGAGCTCACTAATTTCCCACTGGATGTAATAAGGCCAATTTTATGAACGCAACAGCTTTTCTGTCTCATTTTCTTTTACTGTGTTCTCTTCAATCTCTGTCGTTAGTTTTTCACCTCTACGCAAAGACTTGCGTCCCGTGGGACAGACCAACATTTATCTAACACATGGAAATCAGGTAAAAAGGTTAAAAGTTAGGCATTTTGAGTCCTGTTAGGAACAAAAGTTAAAGTGTTTATCCTTTTCTGAAATTCCCCTGCTGGCTAATAAACTCTCCTGTTTGGTGGGAAAATAATAAAAGCTTCTCCCTTGTGAAAATGCCAACAGGTTGGCTTCTTCCAGCTTTTTGTGGCAAATGTTTTTAGGATACATAGAGGCGTAAAGTGTGCAAGACAGCACTGATAGATCAGATGTTTGTGTTAGCCTGTAGAAGGATTAGTTACATGATAAAATGTAAGCTCTGAGGCAACACATAGACTAAACCAGTAATGCATGTAAATGTGACATGAAAGCAACGAGGCGCTAAAGGATATTAATCAGGATATTGATGATGGGGAACTGTGGTGATGAACAGCGCTGTGGGGAAATGAACAAATGTGATGCTGTGCCCCAATCCAGACTTTTCTGTAATGAGAGGAATCAAAACACAATGTGCATGTGAACCTCTGGTTTTTAAAGACAGTTTAAAGCTGCAGCAGGCAAATTAAAGAAGTGTTTTTACATATTTGTTAAAACTGCCACTATGTCAAGACAATGCTGCTCAAAATTGTTGCATCTGTGCTAATGGTGGAGAAGCAGGAAAACTGTCATCTGTGAGCAGTGTGTACATGAGCATGATTGACAGAGGTAAGACCTTCTTCCTGGTTCTGATAGGCTGTATTGATCACATGGTGTATTTCTGCAGGTGGCAGCAGGACCACAGCAAGGATGAGTTGGTGTTTGGTTATATCACACATTATATATCTACTATCAAGACTTACAGATAATTTTAATGTGTAGCTATTTTCTTAGAGAAGTTACCTAATGCTGCTTTAATCTAGATGTTAATCTATACCAAAACACAATATTTCTCTCTTATCAGATATTAAACCAGAAAAAAAAAATACTGCTTCAGGCAAACAAAAATTAACAAACAATATTTCTTTATTTTAAGATAATGAGAAACAGAATCAAATTTTCTTCAAATTCAGAAGCCTTGTTCACACACCTTTTCAGCTCTGGTTACACATTTTCTGTAGGACCGATATTTTAATGGCCACTTCAAAACTTTGACTTGGTTGGCAATGTGCCTGTATGCTTTGAGTCATGATTCAGCTGGAAAACATGGCTGATGTCTTGATATGTTGTATTTCCATTTCCACATAATATTCTTTCCCCATATTGTCATCTATTTGGTAAAGTGCACCAGTCCGTCCTGCAGCACAACACCCACACAACATGAAGCTCTCAGCTCCTTAATTCCCAGTGAGAAAGGTGTCCTCAGGCCTGAGAGCATCTTACATTTTCCTCCAGAAATAACGATTTGATTTTCAAAGGTAAGAGAAAATCTTATTTTTTCTGATCAAATGTGCAAACTTTAATTTGACTTGATTTTAAAAAGTTGGCTGATGGCTATTAGATGCTGCCTTTAAAAGAACATCACATTCAACAGATCAACAGCAGATACCAGAGTTTGAGTTCAGCCAGAAACTCATGAAACTAATGATTTCACAACGTCTTGATTGGCACCCAAATCTACTTGGATCAGAACATCCCATCTTCATTTATCGCACCTATATAGCTGTTATAAGCTGGTATGATTTGGAACAGGGAGTGAAAACACAACATTTTCCTGGTTTTTCTGTAACAGCGATGAGTTAGACATCTCCGGAGGTGTTTCTGTCAGAGATGGACAAAAGCTTCCCACAGTTTGTTCTGTTTCTGCTTTGTTCCTTCACCACAGTGTTTCCACTTTGACAGGCGTGAATCCATACGAAGCAGGAAGCAGAGAGCAGTAGAAACTGAGTTTAAGCTGATCGAAAGAGAAGAAACTGACAGAAATGAATTTTGCAGCTTATCCAGTGATGCTGATCTGAAGACGAGTCGGAGTTTTAGGATGACTAAAGCAAAACTTGTTGTGTCCAAGAATATTGGATGAATTAGACTTGAGCTGCAGCACCAGTAAGTACTTCAACAACCTCCGTATAGACATGTCCAGGAAAAGGGACAAGAGCAATACATCAGTTGCTTTCTACCTACGTAAAGACAAAAAGGACCAGACAGCTGTTCAGTGGTCCCTATCTTTTAAGATGAAGTTAAAGTCTGCATTTGAGCAATTTCCTGTCTAATTTTAGTGTATATTAATTATTCCCTGATGTTCGAAATCTGTCGGTTGTCTTCACTTTCAGTTTGCCACACCTGCCCTCCATCTCCAAGTGTTCACAGCAGGACCCAGTCTTTGGTCGCTCCTCCTAATTTACACTCAAAAATCTCTGATTTTCTGCCTGTTTGACTTTTGGTTCAGGCTGTTTGCTCTTATTTTAAATTTTGAATTCAGCTTTTGAGTTTAATTATGAAAAAAATGTATTTGCTGCCTGAAATCTTTTCTGCTCTCAGGTCCTACATCCACCACCCAATTAAAAGATGAAAGAGGAAAATATAACACAAGACAAGCAGCGACTAAAAGGAGAAAGTACAAAGAACCACACAGAAACTAATTTAATAAATGTAAAAATCAGCTCTGATCCTGTTTATTCATCTTTTACAGATGCAGAATTATTTTCCATATTCAGTTTCTTCAGTGATATCACTGAGATGATCAGTAGATTCAGCCTTGACTGTGATAACTTGACGAAGCTTCAAAGTTTTCCCAAGCCTCGTCTGCTGAAGGTCTCCTTTATATCAGACGACGGATATTCACTGATGACTCCATGCATCAACACATATCTTTGCGATCTATAGTTGTATCTGTGCATGCTGACCCACTTCTCCCAGAAAGCCCAATACTTTCAAACTTTAAGCTTGAATTGATTTTTTGTTGCATATAGGATGAAATGGAAACTCAGCTGTTGACGCACATCGGCATATTTTTTTTGTTTGTTTTGTTTTTACCAAAAGCAGCCAGAACAAACAGAGGAACACCACTTCTGAACTGAAAGTGAAGGTCACACAGATGATTTTTATAAGCTATTAAGATTTTATGGCTGATAGAAGTCTTCCTAGGAGATTACAGAGGATTCCAGCGGGACCTTTTGGAGCCGGCTGATTGCTATCTCGGCCTCGGAGCGCTCGGAGCTTCCATTACGTCTGCGCCGGGATCAAATAAAGTTTACACTTCATTTTTAACTTTGCTACAGAGTTGGATGTTGGCCAGAGAAAAACAAGACTTGATGAGCTGGAGGGGTTTGAAGCTGAAGAGAAGCTGATTTATGATGGTCAGGCGGTCCAATTCATCACAGGCTATCAGCTTCTACTCTATGCAGAGGAATGCTGTAAATATTTAAAAACACACGCTACACTGTTAATGCGCACTGCCATTGATCCCTGAAGGTTTGTGAAATACTTTTTTCATCTTATAAAGTAATATTTTAGAATAAAACATTCAGGAATTTGAAAAATCTTGACAGATGAAATCATGTTGATAGGAGAAAAGGAATTATTCCTTCTTCACCATTTCTTACAAAGACAAAGAAGTCTGGGTAAATTCAAGAGCTCCATTGATCTGGTGTCTGCTGCTGAAATTTCTTTGGATAAAATATGCAAAAACACATCAGATTCAGAGACATCTGGAAATTGAATCTATATGCATGTAGCTCTAATGTTTGTCTGGATTAGGTAACTTCAGTTGCATTTAAATTATGTCAGTCTATCCAAATTAAGTTATTTTGAGCAAAAATTTTAAATTAACAAATTTCAGGACTGTAATTATGTTTGTTGACATTTTATTTTTGCACACAAACATGGAATCTCACTTTGAATCTCACTATGTGTACATAAACTTAAATATGAATGCATTTGGTAAGAAATTACAAATAAATAAGTACATGCAGGTTGATATTTAGGGAGCATAAATTAGAAATAATTAAAACTAAGAATCATTAATGAAACCAGCACATAGTTACCACTAATCAAAAATCAAAATCAAAAATTGATAATCACTTTAATTTAGTAACTTAAGTAATTAAAAATAAACACTTCAACCAGCATAATATTAATGTGCATGTAATATATGAACAACTTTTTAGTTTATGACATTCAGAACACAAAACTAAACTCACAACAAAACTAAACAATTAATGATCTACTGGGAAAAAGAGGTTCAAAGTGATGATATGAGGTGAGGATATGAATTTGAGGTGAATTGAGTTCTTCAGCAAAGTAGCTTGTCTCACCCCACACTAGGTAAATTTATCTTATTACTTGAGGTGAAACTTACCTTAAGCATTTTTTAAATTTAAGTTTTTACCTTGCATAGAACATGAGTTGGCCTCTGCTGAATACTCTACATCACACTCCTAATAAGAGACTAATTTTACCTAATGAACTGTCAGAGCTGGATGAATTTATGAATGCCTGACTATTTTCCAGCTGAATAATCCCCTCAGACGCAGTCAGAGCATCTAATGATTGTCTGTCTGATTTAGAGCAGAACAACCCCATCGGCCTCCTTTCTGAAACAGCAAACTTACAGTTTTAGATCTGTGGGCTGAAGCTGGGCCGACGTGCTCATATTCAGCTGAAACTGTAAAATCTCATTGCAAATGGGTGTAAAATCTAATCGTAGGATTTATTTCCCCTGTCGCTGTGAAAACCCACACATCCTTCGATACCCAGAGGAGCCATCCTGATCTCTGCGCGTATTCCTGCAGTGCAACATCCGGGTCCTGTGATTGGTGCGTTTGCTAATCAATAGTGGCAGTCTGATTACACAGATGGTCTTTGGAACAAGAAATCACAGAGGAACCTTGGAGTCACCTTACACCACATGAGCCAGGTGTCGGGTTGGATGTTTCCATGTCCACCTACACATGCACCTGAGATAATCACTTTAGGGAGCGGAGGAGGGAGGGAAACATTGTTCAGCCTCTTTTATTAGAGACAGAGTCCGTGACTCAACAGTCTATTTCTGGCCCAAGAGAGTTTAATGAGTTTGGGGGTCTCGCAGCAAACTGATATGACTTTAATTGTAAGTGACATTTTCTTCATGTGTAGATTAGATTTGCTCAAGGTGATGCAACACTCGGAAAGAGTGTTCATGGCAGCTGGACGGCAGCAGAGAGGAAGAATTCACTGACAATAAAAGATTTTTTTCAACAAAGTGAAAGATGCCACAACCTTACAAGAATCGAGAGACGCCAAAGACCGTTTCTACGGTTTAACACCTCGCTGCTGTTTTTCTTTTTCCATTTATGGAAATAACCATCCATTTATCCATCCATCCAAGTCAAACAAGCAATGTTCAAATCATCATCTATCTACCGTGCCTCCGATGCATCCATCCGTCTCTCTTCTCCTTTTTGTTGAAGCTCATGTCAGCTGCTTATATCTGGGATCTTGTTTTTTAAGTCATGATCTATATCTTATGACCTTAGGTGAAGGTTTGAATGTAGATAAACTAGCAAACAGCGAGCTTCACCTTTCCTTCTTCACCATGACAAACAAGAATAATGCCCTCATTACCGCAGATGAACAACCAATCCGTTCATTGATCCTCTGCTCTATCCGACCATCACACGGGGATAAGATTAGATTAGAGATTTCTAACTCATCAGGGTGAGGCAGAGACTTGGAGGAAACACAAACTTTTTCCAGTTGAGACCCACAACCAGTCAGAATTTGAGAAGCCCCTGACCAAAGGCTGGTAGAGAAGGCAAAACCTGTAAATGTAAGAGAACTGCTTCCAAAGTTTTCTAGAGTAAAAGTAGTATTGCTAAGTAAACATATTAACAGACTTATTACGCATTTCCAAGAAATTACCCAAGTAAGAGTAAAAAAGTATTCAGTTAAAAGGGATATTTAATGGTCAAAACTTAAATTAAATCAAAATTGCATATTAAATCAGATTTGATATCAAACAATCAAAAGTACAAAGTTTTGGGGAACGATATTAATACTAATAATTCACATAATAAGAAAATAACAAATTAAAGGAAAAAAACTCCCCCACTTTTCCCCATTTTTTAAATCTAAAACTTATTAAACTAATAGACTTGGTAATGTATATGTATGTTAGAACAGGGTAAAGTACTTCCTCTGACAATATATAGTATTTACTGCATCTTTTTTTACCTTCACATAACTCAGCAGGCTCAGCAGATCCAAACTAACATCAGAAAATCAAAGCTTATGTTTGAAGAACTCTCACGTTAGCATAAACTGTAGCTGTGAGTCTTTACCTGGCACATTTTTAGTAAAAACTGAATTAAGAGTAGTGACATGTTTTCCAAAAAGTTACTCAAGTAAATACTGAGTAAAAGTAATTAGTTACTACCCACTTTCTGCCGCTGACCTCCATGAATTCAACCGCTCCTTTACATGCTGAAGAACATGGCTTTCAGAAACAAACTAACACACTAAACACTTAAAATCCTTACATCTGGCCTGTAAGGACACCAGATGAGTGACCTACCTGTTACTACACCATGAGATCCTCTTTCTCAATCCAGGTTGAACTCCAGGTTCCAGGTTGGATCCCAGCAGCCCTGGGATGAGAACATAGCTCTTTTTATTGGTTGAATAATAATTCAGTCAATTCATCCATATCTAGAGAGTTGTGTAATGTGGTGGGTTTAATAACAAACAGTGACAGACAGCCTCTTGTCCTCTTGTCCTTCTCGAACAATTTAGTCGATTAAAACTGCTTTATTACTGAATAACATGATAAAAGTGGAAGCATGAAGCAATAAAAGTGAATCTTTGCACCGAGTCCCTTTGGGAAGGAAACATGTCTTGCCCGATGTACTTCTCTTACATGCTTCATTTTTAATTCAAAGACCCGGTTATGTCTCATCTTTTTTCGCGGTTTTGGAGAGAAAATGAAAATGACGTTCTGAAATATACAAATTAACATTGTGAATCACTGCGTGTTGTGTTTAATTCTCTCTTTGTAGAATTAAACGCTCTTTGTTTTCACCCAGAAATCAGTATGTCAGTAATAAATCAATGAGTTCAATGTGCAGTTTCTGCAATATAATCCAATGCTGATGGCGCTCTGTGTCTGCACGGTAATAAAAATCTCCTCACAATGGTGTAATCGCCTGACGACTGCTCTCATGGGATAGGAGAGTCGTTCACCTTTCATTATCCAATGTCCAAGGCTGCTGGAAGGAATTTTGTTAAATCAGCTCCTGATTTAACACTTTGGCTTCCCGACAGCTATTTACAGCTCAGAAATAAATCAGCTGGAGATATGTAGAAGAGACAGGGAGATCTCTTCTCTGTGAGCATGACGAGCTACTTTTACTGTCTGCTTGTTGTCTCTTAAATCCAAGGAGCTTTCTTTTACTCGAGAGGATCATCTGATGAGGCCATGCAAGGGATCGTGAGGAACTGTTCCCCAGGGACGGAGCGATGGTTAAACATGGAAACATTTAGAAACAAGCATCAGTTCGCTCAAAATTCATGAACACAGTCTTGTCTTATACAGAAACGGGCTCACAATCAGTTCAAAACAAGTACCATTCTAAGATTATTTTGCCAATTTATTTGAAATGATGAATGCTAAAACTGTGAGCAGACAATTCAAAGTTAAGTACTGATGAATTCCCTGTTTTATGACAGCAGCAGGCACAGATATCTTATAAAACTGCAATAAGATTAATGCAACAAAGAGGAAATCCTCATGAAGTTTAGTTTAGTCAGTTTAGTTTTTATTAACTAAAAATAGGTAACAAGCAGAAATAGTTTGAACAAAAACCCAGAAATGACGATGCAAAGCTTTGACATTCAGTGCCCATCTCCAGGTTTAGGACCATTATTTCTTTCAAATATCATTCTTATCAAAGTTTTTCTTTCTGTGTTATAAAGTTGTAATGATCTCCACAGACAGCAGCAGGATGGTAGACCAAACACCCGGTGAAGTTCAGAAATCTTTTTCTCACTATCTTGTGAAAGAATGTTTCTTTACTTTTCTTTTTTTGAACTGATAAATGTTTGATCACTCTTACAAACGCACTTTTAAATTATTCTGCAGCTTCACGCCAGTTAGAGATATCAAAAATCTACTTCTCTTTCAATTTGCATCATATTGGAAATTCACATAAACGTGTTGGACAAATTGTTGTTTTTTTATATTGTACACTAAAACCAGAATACTGTTTTTAAGAGACTCGTTTTGTAGTATCTGAATGGCATTAGCTTTATATTAAAATTTTATTTATTAACCTTACCAGAAACTTTGATTTTCATGCTACATGTCTTCAAAACAGACATTCAAGATGTTATATAGCCCTAAAAGTAGCTTTAGATGAATGTTGCACATGATGTGGTTGGAAAGCAAACTCCTAACAAAAACTCTGAAAGAGTTGCATAAATTTGGTACAGAAATAAGACATGAAAAGCACAAATGTTGGTGAAACAATGCATCTCTTGCTTGAGAAACTTTATGCTAACAAACGACACCTGCAGTCACCACTGTGACATCTCCTCTGCTTGATCTGTGTTGTGTTATTATTCCTCAGCCCCAATTTTCCTTTTCCCTTTGCTCCTAGTTTTAAACTGCTATATAATCTGAAGGCAAAAACTTTTTAAATGGGGAGATACATTTACTGAGCATTTACTTTCATGGGCTCACCCCATCCTATTTCTCTGTGCTCATAAGCAGTCATATTTCCATTCAAAAAAATAACATTTTCTTTTGTGAAGAAAACAATCCATTTCTGTCTACAATAGATACCTGCACTCTGCGGGTCCACATGACATCTCATCTCCCATGTTTCCTTTCTACAGGGGTGTGGCTGAAAAGATTCTTGCATCAGAAAACTGCATTTTGAAATTGTCTGCTTAAAGAAAGGCTGGTTGTACTTTATGTTTTATAATACTTGAAAAAAAACATAGTTTTTCTGATGCTTTCTGATGCTTCAATGATATTTACTCTATAATTTTCAATCTCCTGCTGGGAAAGTGTTTGCAACACACTTGTTGGACATCACATAGATGCAAACGGTGTAGCCCATGAGGATCAGCAGCATGGTAGTGTGCAAACACATTTAATGACCAGTCCTCCTTAAATCTCTAAAGTGTCTGAGCTGAGGTCAGGATCTCTGAGAAATATCCCATCAAGCTGTCTTCTGCTGCTCCATCAATGCCAACTCTCCAGGGTGGAGTCACATCAGCAAGGTGAGACCACCGGAGCGATTCACCCTGCGTGCTGAAGAGTCGTCTGCCTCCATTTAGCAGTTTGTCCCTCAGCTCAGCAAAGCATCTGTCTGGATCAATGAGGCCAATAACCACAGGCTCCAGACAGCTCGCCTGTCTGCTGCGGTGTTGTCTCTGACATCCACTCAGCTTCATCGTCTGAAGTTACAGCTGCCGAGAGCTCCCACTCAGCAGCGGGTCAGCCTGGACACATCATTATTCCGGACCCAACACGCCTCCTCACAGGATATTTAGTAAACACACACCTACCCACTAAAGAAGGTCAAAAATGTGTGCGCTTGTGTGTTGGCGGAGACAGAGCGGCGACTTCACACACCGTGTGTAACACAGATAATTAAAGGCGCTTCAACGCAGCGTAACGTGGCAGATTCGGTCTTCACTTCAAACGCAGACTTTGCAAACTAACAAATTCCCCTCAGGTGTCCTCCTCAGAGACGTTGACCAGTGAAGTGAAATCTGTTTCATCTCAGTCTTGGTTCTCAAATCAGAAAAAAACCCAGAGTCATTAAAAAAGGCACAGAAAAGTACACTGTTCATTTAGATCAGAAGATCATGAGATCAAAAGAATCAAGATTTCAGATAAGAGCTCCTTAAGCTCAAATCTTCTCCTCTCAACAAGAAGAAATGGATAAGTTCAGGAGTATGTTTAGTTGTATTTTAACTTTTAATATCAGGTATGCTTTTCTTCTGTTTTTTTGGGTAACCTTTAGATTTATGGTGATACATTATAGAAATAATAGAGAAGCAGAAGGTATAGGAAATAGAGAATCTTAAAAGAGATAAAGACTCATTTGAAAAAGGCTTAGTGCATCAGTGTAGATGAGCAAATCATAGCTTTAGTGTCTCTTTCTCTTTCTTACTGTTTATTCAATGTCACATGCTGTTTTTATTTTGTTTTTTTAATTATGTAAAGCACCTTGAAATGCCTTGCTGCTGAAATGTGCTATACAAATAAAATCTGATTGATTGATTGATTGATTGACTGATTGATAGTGTTGACAAAATGACTAGAAGCAGGCTGTAAAATGAGCATGAGAGCACATTCTGTGCAAACCCTTGTTCCAATATTAAGCAGCAGTCTTTTATTTCAGTGGTGTAGGAAAACATAATGTCACAAGAAAACAATACTTCCATAATGTCTCTCTTAGTATTTGCCAATATTGCATATAAGCTGATGACCGGTGAAGTCAAACTGATTTAAATTAAAGGTTGGACATGTAAAACAGTTTGCATACCATGCATAACTTCTGCAACACAAACAACACAATTAAGATTTCAATAACACCAGACAGGAAGTTTAAATCTCTTAAGTCTACTAAAAACACCAAACCAAATACAAGTAAAATACTCAAACAACCATGACAGGAAACTGAAGTCATTAAAACACAACAGGACGCTGAATTTACAAAGCTGAAACCCTGAACGCCTGACAAGAACTGACTCACTGGTGGGAGCTGTTGTTGTGAAGCAACTTAATAGAAACAGAGGTGTATTTTTTGACATGCATGATGTTGACCCTGACTCCTGACTGCATCAAATGGATGTGAAATGAGACTGTCAGGCCACTAAGGAACCATCGGTCTTTGAAATAAAGGTAAATGTGTGCGTCCATAATATTGGGATTATTTTGTGCATCTGTTTTGTTGGCTGGTAGCTAAAACATTTTTGCGAATCCTGAGTCTGGTCATTCTTACTACTACCAATGAAGACAGGGAGAACCCAAAGCATTTTGTTTGTGTATAATTGTCTGGTCTTGGGGTCCAATTTGAAGGAGTTTCCACCACAAGGCAGTCATGCATCTGCTCAGGATGCTCTCATTACTGAGAATAGCTGCCAGGAGATTAACTTAGCAATGAGTAAAGACACCGAGGGGGTTTTCTAAGCCATGAAACAGGTGGTGAGTGAACATTAAACAATGAAAAGGAGCTCAAATTCAAGAGTCCAATCCAATTTAAGCTTGATAAGAGGAGGGAGCATCTATTAGCTTAGCCTGGCTGGGAGATATAAGTGAAGGGTTATATAAGTTCAGAAACATTAAACAATACTTCATGTATTCAGGTGAAATGAGTGGAAAATGTTCTCCTGGCTGTTTTTCACTCTGATTTTAGTGGAAAGTTAAGATGAAAGAAGTACGATAACGTGGTCATGCATTTTACTTTAATATGAATGTAGCAAAAAGCTTTGAGATTGTTTTAAGTGAGTAATGATGCATTTCTCAAAGCACTCTTCCATGAGTGCAGAGTAAAATGAAAGAAAGAAACTGAAAGTAGTGATTCTGCTGAGCCGTATAGCTCTGAACATCTGGTGTAAAGGAAGATCAATAAGTGTGTTCTCTGGTTGGCCCTGTCCCACAGCAATTACCTCTTTCACACACACTGACACCCACACCACTGTTTGGGTCGAAGTACATTTGACCCACAATCCTGCAAAGTCAAATTAGAAAGACTCCAATCCCAGCCAGTGGAACACACTCTGCAAAGACATATTAGACCTCACAAAGAGAGGCTCTTCTGTGAGCTACTGAGCCAAGTACTCACTGTAATAAATCATGTATATCAAGGAGTATTACTGCGTTGCTTGTTTTAGTAACAGATGGGTTTAATTCAAGTTCAGGGTCCCAGTGTAGTTGGGAAGCAGAGCTGAAAATATTGAGTTTGATTCTGGCTTCTTCACCAACACGTTAACTGGTGTCATGACCTGCAAAGACACTTTGGAGATTGTAGTTGCCTTAACATAACAAAAGTCTGTTTCTCTCTTTCCCCTGCTTTGACTTGCCCAAAAACAGAAGAAAAAAAGTACCGTCAAAGAAAAGTAAAAACTGTAAGTTTGAATTTGTCCTCCCAAAACCTGTGTTTGCATGTGAATAAGCGGTGCCAAGAGGAGGGCAGATGTTTAAAACAGAGGGGGGAAAGATCCCATGAGGTGGAAATTTAGCTTTGTGATGATGATTGATTCCATCTTTATTTCTTTACTTCCGACTCATTTCTATTTCTGCTTGCTGGCTTTAGCGATGAGTTCTGCTAAATGCGGGGGGGAAAAAAAGGAGAACAAGATGTAGATTTTGAGCTTCATCTGAGAGCCGTAATCTTCTGGGTTAATACGACTTTGTTCGGTAGAATAAATGCAGATCTATTAACACAGACTTCCTACTGTGATAATAAGTGCAAACCTGCGTGTAATAATCTCCTGTAAAATGAGGCCTTTAAGTGTGGGTGTGTGTGTGTGTGGTGTGTGTGTGTGTGTGCGTGTGTGTGTATGTGTGAGTGAGAGTGTGTGTTTCTGAGGACAGGTTGTGCTCTGCTCATCCATCATCCTTTTAAAAGCCATTACTACATGTCACTGTAACCTCCTGGGAGCGTGGAGGATGGTGCAGACAGACACTCAAGGATGAACAACCAACTCCACAATAACGTGTGCGTGTGTTATCATGTCATCTGCACACCACAAGTCTGTGTGTGTCTCTTCGGCTGCGCTTGTTCTCTCCGCCGAAACATCTCTGTTTCCTGGGTGACAGGAGCTCTTGCTGCAGGAGAAAATGTCACTGATGAAGAGTTTAAAAAGGCAGCACATCAGATGATGTTCATCCATGGACACTTAAAGTGTCTCTCTTGGTTAGCTGCTAATTTTAGGTCTTTCATTTAAAAAAATCATTATTTCTAGCTATTATATTGTGTTTTGATCAAAGAATTTTATAATGAACAGATACCTGGATTCTGACAAGAAATTTGAAAATAAGAGCCGCACCATTTTATCTCTGCTTCAACGTGTTTAATAGCGAAAATGTGAGAACACAGAGATGCTGGGGAAGTTATTATTTCAATGATTCAGTTCAAACTGGGAAGCTCATGCACAGATTCACTGCACACAGAGGGACATATTTCAAGTGTTTATTTCTGTACAGCTGAAGGCTAATAAAAAAACACAACTTGCACGATAGATGATATGAGCTGCTTCTGTTGCATTCCTTGTGAATCAGAGACTTCAGAAGTGTCTTGCCTGGGCTACAAAAAACGACTGACCTTCTGCTCAGTAGCTTAAAGTCCATTTTTCACATGAAAGTACATTTTGTATTTAATTTAAGGTCAGATTCATGTCCTATACTGGTGTTGGTCTGCTGTGTTTTATCAAGTCCAGCGTCACGCTGCGTCTGAGTCAAATTTAAAGTATTGTGGAGATGCTAATTTAATTTTCCAGCTGGACTTGGTACCTGCTCACACTACCAGAGGTACAAAGCTGGTTCAATGATTAAAACTTCAAACAAAGCTATTCCTAACAAGAAGATGAGACACCAAATAAATCACAGCCTCTATTAAAAGCAACCTGGACTTCAGCAGCTTCACAAGATAATCTTTTCATGCACTAATTCAAACTGCATATGTGGGACCTTGACTATGTTTTAAGCGTATACTTTATATTGTGCACTCAGTAAATCAACAATTTTCTTTTGTTTATTAATATTTAAGAGAAACTGAAAAACAATCCTTCAAAATTAATGAAATGAACATTGGAAATATTGTCACTTGGTGTCCAATAAAGCTCTAATGTAAATGAGTTTCACTTTTTTAAAATGATAAAATGAACTAAGGTTTTTGTGTGTTTATTGCCGTATGCCTGTAAATAAATACGTATAAGTGGTGGAAGATAATCACAGATCAGCTGAAAGCACAGAGCCGGTCTGGTCTGCTGTATTTTCTCTTGACTGCAAATGTGTGAAAATTCAGTTTTCCTGGCTCTGATTTGTGCAGCCCCTTCACCTCTGTTTACTGCTGCTGCAGATTAAACTGGATGTTCGGTTGAAAGCGTTTACTACATCTGCAACTCCGGTAAAATAATGTGGAGTTACAGTCTGTACTGGATTGGGAGCAGATGCTGAAGTTTGTTGCAGACCCACTAAAGCCCATCTGTTTGTAGCTCCAATAGTTTTAAGACCAGAAGGTTTATTTGCCACCTAAAAAGTTGAAGCTGCAGGTTTTGGCTATTTGCTGGTTTGATGCATAAATATTCACAACAATCGGTTAATAAATCAGTGGAGAGAGTTTTAATATGAACAGTTGCCTGTGCAGAGCTACTTCTTTGTTTTGCAGAAGCAGCAGAAATGAAATGTTTCTTTTGTTTGTTTGACTCTGATGGGTAGACAGCATCTCAGGATGTTTTCTGGAGCTTCAAGCGCTTTTTGATGGCTTTTATGTCACTTTTTTAATCTTCTGAGAAGTGATGAGAGTGAGAGGATGTTCTCTGTGTTTACAGTGCTTAACAGAAGTAAACATCTTATCTTTTTTTTTTCTCACAGAAAGGGAATGACAGCTAGTAAACTGCCCGATGCAGCAGAGATCAATGAAACTGTCAACAAAAGCAACGTTTTAAATGATTGTTCTTGCAACATTGGGAGGTTGGAGTTTTAGTGCAGTCTGGGGTTAAAGAAAATGAAGAAAACAAGAGATTTTTCTTATTTTTTCAAATTTTTGTGCTTGTTTGTGCACAACTGTGCAATTCTTGAGGCGAAGCATCGCAGTGGAAGCCTGCGGCTGTGACCCAGAACTGAAATAAAGAGATTGCTCTATCTGCAACAATCAATATTGTTTCTTTGTGACAGCATGCTGGCAGTCTGTAACATTCAGCTTTACATAAATGTGGGTTCTGTGCTCAGAAAACAAAGAGCTGAGATAAAGAAGACGTGGCTGCATGTAGGAGTGACCCCTGAAGCAAAAAGCAACAAATGCTGCACGCAGAGCTGCATTCAACAGCTGGATTTGTGATCCAAATGCTTCCCAAATCTGAAATCTCCATGAAAGCCGAGATGAGAGTTTCTGCCCATTGTTAGATCTGTCAGAGAAAAGGGGAACGTGTTACATAATGTGAGAAGTTACAGTTCAGGCCAAGAGGAGAAAAAAGAAACTAAGCAAAAAAAAATTTACGTTTTTAAACTTTATTCTGCACTATGTTGCATAACATTTTTGCTCACATCCATATCATTCCCAGAGGTTGACAACTTCCTGCAGAGTCAGAGCTTGCAGACCACCAAACCCCTTGGCACCTTCAGATTATCTCACACACGTTGTGTAAAGAGCTTCATAGATTGAGAGCAGAAGCTGCCAAACCTTACGCTCCCTTCTCTCGCAATCCAGTGAACAAATCTGGGATTGGCTGTTGCTAGGAGAAGAGAACTTCCCTGACTGAATTTAGTCAGTTGTGTAGTTTACGATGTGCTGCTGTTTTCAGGCTCTTCGTTTTAATAAGGTGCACAGTTTCATCTTGGAACAGGTTGGAATTGCCCTCTTGAAAGATGAGACATACAAAACAAATGGTGCAGGATTGAAAAAGTTTATACTTCTGCCTACCTCCTTTTCAAATAAATAGTTTTCTAACATATATATTACGGCATTTGAATTGTGAATATGAATATGTGTGTAATAAATAAGTTGAAACTTTAGTACCAATATGCAATACATAGCAGTTTGCAAAGCAAACTCATCAGCATGAAGATTCCTTTTTCTCGTAGTTCCAGAGATCCTGTGTGAGTTTTTATTTCCTTTTCTTCTTATTATTATTTACATCAGAGAAAATTAAGAAAATATTTCATCAAAAAAATTAACACTGCACCATCGAGAGAGCTGCTGCTGAACATCAAGCCAACAAAACTGGGTCTTTCCACCAGTTTCAAACTGAATTCGATCGGCCCTTTCCTTTGATAGCGGATTGCAATGAAACACATAAAAGACAAGAAATATAAATCTCCAGAGCCTCACATCTCAAGTTTTCATTTCATGTTTCTTATTTCTTGTTAGTTTTATAGTTAAATTAGATTCCATGTCATGTTAGCGTAATGTTACAACCCTTCCAAATGGGGGAAAGAGCCAAAAGTGCTTTTACAGGACTCGTGTGTGCAGCGCATCATGCAGGCGGTTTATTCTCTGGATGATAATCAGGTCATGTTTGGATCTCTTCAAACGACAGAACCTTTCATTTCTCGTCTCGTGTCGCTGCATCATTTCCCACAATCACAGTGACACCCAGGAGACACCCAGTGAAAATCCTCTGTACTGAAGGAATGAATGAGAGCAGCCAGGGGAGCTTTTCAGCATCTCAATTATAACAGAGGTCTGGCGGTGCCAGAATAAATGACTGGGAGGTTTATCTGAGCACGCATGTTAAATTAAAGCCGGTGTTCCATTAAAAATCTGATTTGCTGCTGTAATTGTGAGGGCTGGTGAGTGACTGGCTCCATTAACTGTGTGAAATGATCAAAGTGTGGACACCGGAGTCAGAGGTGATGATCACATTATGGCTCTGATTGCTTTCTGTTGTCCTTCAGTATTAAACCAGTGAGACTCCTGACTGCTACTCATAATAGGTGTTTTCATTAACATTACACAAACAAAAGGGGTCGAAAGGGCACGGGTTCTGTTTGAATGTCTTTCAAAGTGTTTATCAGAGCAGGTTTGATTGAACAGCTCATTCAGTCGTAGTTGGAATGAAAGGTTGTTTTTTTATGAACTTTATAAAAAGTCTTGATTGGTGAACAGGAACACACAGATGGAGTCTGAACCTCATTTTCACTCATTGTTGGTCCTGACCCTGCATTTAGCATATTAATAAGAAGGAAGCTACAACTATGATTTAATCTTGGATAAGCAAGTGTCAATGGAAGCACATGTTCTAATGCATTGCAGGCTGATACCTCAACTGTTTACATACAAGGAATCCGCAAAGATTAAGTCTTTTTTTTTTTTTTCTTTAAATATATATTTTACTCATATACACAGTGTATGGAATACATCTACATTTTGTTACATTGTAAAAAAACAAGCTATTTCCAGCAGGGACAGAAACAAACATATAACCTTTTAAGCAAACTATGTAAGGATAATTTGAACATTAGAGAAAAGATAAGAAACGAAAAATACTTTTCCCATCCCACCCTTCTTCCCCATATATCTCTCAGTTTGTGTGCATTTATACTCCTACACAGTCATGTAACATTTAATACTTATATCTTTCAGCAAATAATAATGTCTGTGCACATAGGTCTCTTTGAAGAAATTACACAACGTTCAACTCCAATGGGCTCGACGTGATTTTCTGTAACTCTTGAGATTATTTCCATAATACATTTCCAAAACTCATTGGGAAACTCCACATCGTGTGTAAACGATCATCATCACCTTACTGGTTTTAGGGGTGATGCAAAAACTTTGTTCTGCTTGAAAGTCTTTGCTACAACAGTTTCACCTGTGCTGATCCCTCAGTCATTGTTGTTTCAGTGAAGTGTGCAGCATCTTCAAGGCTCATTTCCTCATTGTTAGTCTGACTCTGCTGCTACCTGCTGATTGATATTACCAGCAGCTGTTGATGTTTCCGTTCTCTCAACTCACTGAAGACTTAAACGCGCCATAGATGCAGTTTGCATGTATAATCTTGGTATTTGTTGTTCAGAGGTTATGCTTTGGGAATTTCATGAATAGAGGAATGACACCTGGATTCCTTCAAGCACATTCATAGGACAGAGTATCGGAGCAAACTGGAAAATCTGTTTCTAAGGAACTTAAGAACCTGAAGGATTTCATGGGAGAAATTAAAGGATATTACAGAAGTACTGGTGGAATATGTGATACTTTCAGGTTACTTTCAGGGATCCTATGAGGTAAATACATAGCAGTACTTTTTTAAAGTGACTAAAGGCTACATATGGGTACTTACCAGCTACCAAAAGGAATATTTTACAGGCGCCTTATTGGGAACCTCTGAAGGGATGTTTTGATTAAATGTATGGGGCACTTATAAAGTACAAACACACTATTAAAGTAAATGTAAATTTACTAAAATACATTATGTTGAATATAATGCTATGTTGAGACAACATTTAGTTAATATTCAAGGTCTCTTGATTTATGACATTATTTTTAACAGACTGAAATGCGACCTTTTGCTGATATCTATGAATATCAGCAAAATTCATAGAAATACTATTTATATAAACCAGCACTTATTGTCTCTATGGTAACCAAACTGGAAGGTCTGATGGACAGATGTGAAACCAGCATAATTTCTCTTTAGGCACTGAGGAGGAGAGTATTGTTTATATGTTAACATAAATGTGCTTGAGTTTCTCCACTGTGGGACAATAAAGACATTTCTATTCTATTCTATTCTATTCTATTCCACAGTATTAAAAACACAGTGGTGATAATCACACTTTAACATTTTTAGATAACATTCGTTTATGTTTTTGCATTAGCCTAATTTTTGGAGGAAATCTTCTGCCTTCACCAGAGACAACCAACGTTTACCAGAAACTTTTATGCCTATTTTGAATCCTGTTTAACTCAGAAGTATAACTATTCTGACTTGAACTCTTTCAATCAAGTTTTGAGTGAGGGAACGAATGTTCAGAGTATGTCTGGTTTCATGTAAGAGTTCCCAAATGACTCGGTGCACAGGTCTAAATGTGAGCTCACATTCTGTAGTAAATAGTTGGTTTTACACATCATCTCTGAATTAATAACTAAGGCAGTCCTGGACTAATGTACACTCATTAATCTGTTCAAAGTGCTCATTGAGGAGCTAATGTTTCCTCCTCCTTCTCATCAGGATCAACATTAACTGTGAGATTAGAGGAGGCAGGATTATTGATTACCGCTCCGGCTGCAGGAACAGTGTGTGAAGAAGGTTTTCCTGGATGGCAGTGAAGTTTTAATGAAATCCAGCTCTTTTAGAGGAATTTACTCTTTGTTTTTAGATTATTGGACATCTCTCCCGGCAGGTGCTAATTACATGCACAAGTAGCTTCGTTAAAGAAAAAAAAAAAGAGGATTCTCAACAAAAAAAATGATGAAATGCTTCTTCCGTGTAACAGACTGTGGCTTAATCTGCAGTAATAAAGGTGTTGCTCAGGTCTGTGGTAACCTGGGAGTTAGATTTTGTCAGAAAAATCATGACTGATAACAAATCTGGTGACTTCTTCTGGTGACATGGTAAACTTTGGAGATATAAAAGCCTTCAACCTTCTTACTTTCTCAGTGAGTAATGAATGCCATGCACTGCACTGTCCCAGAAGCCCAAACAGGTGGTCAAGTCCTTCAGCATTCAGAACAGAAGATGCTTACCCATCTGCGAAAGAAAGCAATGCGCAAACCTCACCCTGGAGGCGGGGAACTCTGTGAGTGAGCAACTGGAAATCAAGCTAGCCCAGTTTAAAGAAACCCCCTTCACCTGGGCGCATCACCTTTGATTTGATTAATAAGAAAATATTTAAGCACATGTTCCTTTTATACATTGCTCACCAGTAAGTGAAGAAAATTCGGCCATGCACAGGGAGAAGATGCAAACTCCACACAGAAAGACCCTTGGCTGGGATTCGAACCCAGGACCTTCTTGCTGCAGGGCAACATTGCTTCCAACAACATCACTGTGCAGCCAGTTCCAAACATACTTTTTATTCATAAAAGATCCAGGGAAAGAGACAGACACTTTTTTTGTGCAGGAAACCCTTGAGGCCCTCCAGATGGAGCCAGAAATGTCTGGGTTTCTTTTTCCTTCTTGCTCCAATCTTAAATAAGCAGAAGACAATGACTGGATGGATTATTAAAAGAGCTTAAATAGAATATGAACTTTTTTTCATGAGCTTTATTCAGCAGGGAGACCCTCGTGGAAATAAGCCATGCAACATCTTAGTAGCAAAGTATTTTTTTAAATCTTTTTTTTGCCTCAGCAGACTTTCTTTGGTTCCACTGACCCAACAGGAGGCCTTTCCCCTGAGAACAAAGCAGCAGGAAGTTGCACACATGCGGCACGTCAGCACAAAGGCGTCTGGAGAGAAGCTGGACGGCCGTTAGCGAGGTGCCAGTGACCTTTTCCTCTCCACCCACCACCGCAAAGGAATTAGCTATAAGATGTGGACAAAGCAAAGAAGAGGTCACTCGCTCCCAGGCTACTGTGGCTTATTAAAATGTGTCAAAGCTGAGGGACTATATATACACACATGGAAAGCTCTCAAGATTTATGAATAAGAACAAAGAAACATTGCTATAATTTATTGAATGCTGCTATGTTCTCCAAGGGCAGGGACTCAAACTGAAATGATCTTGACACTTTCACCTCAAATGGCAAACAAAGGGAGTTATGCAAGACAGATATCTTTATCATGATTTATTGCGGCTGCAGCCTTCAACGGCTTTTCACACATCTATGTCCTCCTGCACATGTAAATATTAACAGAAATCTGATTCAACTCAAACTATGCAGCTCACAGAAACGCAGTAACCTCGAGGTTATAAATGGTCTGCGGTTTCTTCTGTCCTGAAATGCTACCGCGTTATTAGCGTTCTGTTTCCTTGCAGCGGGATCCGATCTGAAAGACCTTCACTGCCAGTGGAGCCAGCAGAAAGCATGTTTAAACTCAGATACAAAGTGCAGCTTGCAAAGTTGGGATGGGATCAGGCTGATATGATTTTCATTCATGTTTTAAAATGGATCAGTCCAAGTCAGGACCAAAATTCAGTTGGAATCTGTCGCAATGCAGAATCAAACATCTTGGTTTGATTGGTGTATAGATTGATAAAAATCAATCTATACACCAAAGCAAAGTGTATAGATTGTTAGTCTCTAACAGATGGCTGGTATCTTCCAGCTCTGTCAGTGATGAAGGATGAACATGAGAGAGCAGCCAAAAGCAACCTGAAACTAATTCAACTCTAAATGATGAAATGACATGAACCCAAATAAGTCATCATAATTTAGTGACTGTTACATTCTCTGCTGAAAGGCTCTCCACATCCTGTTCCCGTCTTTTTTATCTTTGTCACTTACTGACAACAAAGAGGAACGGATGTGTCTGTCGGACTCGGTGGATGTTTCCGGAAAAGGACTTCTAATTATAGATAAAATGAGCTCCGTGTTAAACTCGTACACTTCTAATTAATTAATTGCCCACAGAGTTCGTGCGCGGCAGGTCAGCTGAACGAGCCTCACGAAGATAAAGAAGCTATTATTCTTGAAGTATGTGCTTGAGCTGAATTAGAACAATTATTTTCTATGGAAAGGTATGCTACAAGATAAATTAATCACATAACTTTGTTTTAATTCCACCCAGGGTTGTAAATCTGAAAGAAATTATACAACACGCGAGGAATAAAACTCAGCTCACCAAAACAAGCTGTCAGAAACATCCCCGAATCCATCGGATTAATAAGAGATGAAGCACAAACAGGATCAGCTTTTACATCTCCTCATTAATATGTTTGTTTGTGAAGAGGTATTTGTCTTATGACTGTAGCAGGATGTAGCTGCATGTGCAGTGTAAATCAGTTGAATGTAAACCTCTGCTCTTTCAAAAGACTGGAAGTGGAGTCAGTTTGAGCCAACGGTTGAATTCCTGACTCATTCGGTCCTCATGCTCAGCAGCACAGGGAGTTTTACATGCCTTCATTCTGACAGTCGCATAATAAACAAGAACTCAGCTATCAGGATGAAAAAGTCAGATTTCTTCCACCACAGTGTGTGCTCAGTGACCCACCGTAAAGCCTGTCAAACCTTTGTTAAGAACTCAAAATGTCAAGTAAATAAAATAAATCAGAAGCATCAAACAGCAGGGGGTGCGGAAACTCCTGCAGGGTAGTGTTTTTACGCCTCCAGCCTCAGAAACCTGAGCTGAGCAACCAACCAACAAACAGGGAAATTTGTATGCAAAAAATAAAGAATAATCTTTGTCATGAAAGAGCATTCTTTTTTTTCTTTTTTTTTTTAATTTTAACACCCGAGCGTGAATTGACAATAGCACAATCTAACTACACTGATTGAAAACTCTAAGCACCCCACATGATTCAAGAGCTTGTAAAGCCGTCATAAATTTGGATTAAGCGGTTTGGACCAAGCTTCACATGTTGGACAGATGCCCTCACATCTGATTATAAAACAGAGGAGTTTGTGTTTGATTTAAAAATGGCAAACTTCCCAAGTGGAACCGGCCCAAATTTAATCAGCTATAGAATACTGATTTGAGGTGTTATGCTGACATGTTGTTGGGTTTTTCTCTAACACTGTGCTCTGCATTATGGCCAAATAGTGGATTAATTTAAGAAGAATTCAAAAAAGCAATACCTGTTCAGTCTCTTTCTGAACCTGACCTGAACTTTTAACATGCATTAAAGATGCTAAGGCGCATAGACATGAAGTTCTTAGCTTTGTTTCCTTACAAAGTCTGATCTTTGGTAGTTTTCTTAAATGAGTTCAACTTGTGATTTTTTTTTTTGTTTTAACAGAAAACTGACCTTCAAATTGTTGGGAAATGATTGTATAACATCCAATAAGTTGTCTTTGCTGAACATTTTACTAAAACTTTTCCTGTGGTGGAAAAACACCGGTGGGTCTACAGCTGAGAATAGCAGAGGGATTTTGTGGAACATCAAGTCCTGCAGTCTTTGAAGTTTGTATCACTTTTGATGAGCTTTAAGTTTTAAGAGTGAGTGTATCTCAGGATAAATGGTGAGCAACTCAGTGTTCTGATGCATCATGTGCAGGTACAGTACTATTCAGTATTATATTAATAAACAGAACTTATTTCCTTTATATGCTCTAAATGTCAGCAGCAGCCTGTTTTATTTGGTGATCAAATTGTGAAGCTACAGTATCAAATGCATTTTAAATTAAATGTTTTCTTAGTGAATCATCTCTTTCTAGACAACTGAAATCTTCCACTGAAAGCTAAGTCTCATAAACATAATATTTTTTTCCTCTCATTCAACCTGGGAACCACAAGTCCTGTGGTCTGAAATCAAAAATCAATGTGGCAAAATAGAGAAAAAACATATATGGTTAATACAATATGGAACATGGTCATTCAGGACTTTAAAGGCAAGAAAACTCATTTTAAATTCTATTTTGGAAGTAACAGAGAGCCTGTGAAGAGAAACTGCAACTGTAGGAACACAATTTATTTTTATTGTGGTGCCTGAATTGTTATTTAAAGTTTGCCAGTGTCTTAAATACTTCTTTCTCCTCGTAGTGCTCTGCTTCCACCTTGTCCGTCGATGACCTGCAGGACGCCTCCATTTGTCTAGGGCTGGTGTGGCAGGCTGCCTCAGCAAAGGCGGCCGAGGAACATGGAGGTCAGTGGTAACACGGCGAGGCTGCATGAGCTGGCTGATCCTTTATCATGAAGCGGCGACAAGCTGTCAGCCATGATAAAGTGGGAGAAGCTGCTGCTGCCCGTTCAATAAAAGACTCATTTTTCTACTTTAGGAACAGAGCTTTGCCTGTTACAGGTCTGATGCATGCGTCGGAATATCATAACTATTATAGCATCACCGAGACATGAGATACTCTGTGTGGAAATGTAGATTACGTAGTACCATCCGTGGAAATTTATTAGTCTGTAAATTTAACATTCAAAGATCAGTCTACTCCTGTGATTAGATGGGCTGCTTTTTCTTCCTAATTGTATTGAGATTTGTGCAGAAAATCCATTTTGATAAATGTCTTGATTGTTGCTCTTAAGGGAAGTCGACCTAAGGTCATTTCAGTGCTCTGATTCCTATAGAAGTATTGATTGTGTATTAGATTTCGACAAATGCAACTAATCTTGTTATCTGACAGTTGGCCGACTCTGTCACAACATGCTGAGGGACCTGCAGCGTGTCCACATCCCAGCAGGACATCAAATCAGAAAACAGTATCCAAGGAAATTCTTGGCTTCTTCCTGAACTTTTAATTTCTGCTTCTTGTGAAAATGCCAGTATATTTTTTTCAACTTGTATGAAAAAGTTTTTGGACAGGTTTGGTAACATTTTGGTTTCTCTGAAGAGCAACTTTGTGCAGCAAAAAGAACCATTGTGAGTGAATGATGTGAAAGCAGAATACAGATTTTTCTACATTTTAGTTTGCTCTGAAGTTTCTTGTAATAAAAATTATATGATAGAGAAGATAGAATGAGTTTATGGACCCTGAACTAAATCTCACTTGGTGTCTGTACTTCATGACAAAGAGCTCATAGCATTTGCAATTCAAAGAAAGAAAGACGTGTTTCCAGAGATTCTTTGAGTCATCCATGGCTTGTCCCTTTTAAAAGATTTTGTCCTCAATTTTTCTGCAAGGAGTTTCAACTTAAAGGACTTTCGATTCAAGGCTTTGGATTTCACTTATTTTTTTAAAAAACACATGGTGCAGCCCTGCCCTCCAGGGTTGTTCATTGAGCAGAAACCCTGAGCAGAAACCAAGTGGTTTCATGATATGTTTGAAGTGGCTATGATGAAGACTGGCACCTAAGGGTCTGAAGCCATGTTTCCCAGATAAAAAAGGGCGTGTGTCAGGGCTCTGTTATGACTTGGACAAAAAAAAAAAAAAAAAAAAAAAAATGATAGGACAATCATCCCTGTTGGCCGTTAATGCCGTTTAGTTTAGATGGTGTTTACTGTGCTTATCTTCAGGTGAAAAAAGTTTTATTGCCACAGGCTCCACCCACAACAATTGAAAACAAGACAACAACAAAAAACAACAATAAAAAAAAACAAAACAAAGGAAAACAATTACTTCTAATTAAAGTAAATTCTTATCAATGTATACAAAATAAATAAAGTAATCATAACACTGAAAAAAAGAAGCCTGTGACCAAAAATACAATACTCAATTTAAGAGAAAACGCTCAATTAGCATGACGTCATTACGTCATCACGCGTCTCCCTCCCGGTGCGCTTTAATCCGGAAACAGCTTTGTTTGAACATCTGAACCGGGAAAATGTTTGACGCTGAAAATCACAAGCTAGGATGAATATGACAACTGAGGCAGGAACTCCGCGTGTGCGTCCACGAGGAAACGCGCCAGTTTGTGCTGAAACCAAAAGGTAAGATATGCCGCATGTGCGCGCTTGCATGTCGGCTCGTACCTTTACTGTAGGACCGTCCCAGGTCGTGACGGCTCTTCCGTCACAAGGTGGACAAGGTGAAATTGAGATTATAATACAAACTGTTACTGAACGCTGACGAGCTGTTTCTTTTCTTGCCTACAGTCATGACCTATATGTAATGTATTAAAAATTTAAATGTGAAAAACAAGCTGCTGAACTCGCAGACAAGCTGCAAACAGCAGGGCTAACCTTCAGGAAACCACTATGTAGCTCAGCAATTCAGGAGGAGGTCTGGGTTTACCTTCCTTCTCTGCATTAAAGGATTATGGTTGAGGGTCGTGTTTTTTTGTTTTTTTGTATGGTTACGTTTCCATTGGGCCAATTTTTTTTGCAGAAGACAGAGGACCAGCTAAGGGGATTATTGTTTTTCTCCAAGTCCATCACCAGAAAGATGATGTGGAGAAGGTAGAGCGGTTCTCAAAAGTCTACCAGTAAGTCAAAATGCCACATTTTTATTTTTACAATGTAGGAAAGTGGGAGCATGATTTAAAAAAAAAATCAAACAAAAATCTAAATATTTTTCATCTAGAATGTGACATGGTTTTGCACAACTGAAAAAAAACGTAAAATCAGCGAAGGTGAAAAACATAACAGCATGATTGCATTTGTGGTCATATCACATAATTCAGTTATGACATGCTGCCAAACGCCTACATCTAGAACTTGAAATATAGCAGCCCTGGACGTCTGGAGTACTCCTGACCCTGTTTATAGTAATCAGATTCCCTGTTGTGACAGCAGGCATAAACTTGAGACCCATTGATGAAACTGAATCCCCCAAGCATTACTTCAGAGGATTTACATTATCTTACCCCTGGAAGATTTTTGTTAAAAGTAAGATGGTACTTTTGTATGGAAGCATTTTAGTGGCGTAATGGTGGAATCGTGACTTGAATCTGATAGAGAGCTAAAGATGAACACAGATATTTCAAAATGAAAAAAAAAATATTTTTTTTTATTTGCTTTACATTAAAGCCTGGCATGTTAATAAGTTTATAAACATTTAAAATGAGATGTAAAAATCTGCTTTAGCTGTTGGCTCTGCGATCCACTCTAGCGTAATTGTTAGAAGATGGAGGTCAGGTTATAATTTCACAATGCACCTTTTTAGTTGTCAAGTGTTTGACATATACTTTTTTTTTAAGGTTTTGTTGGCTCTAGTGGCCTTTATTTGAAAGTAGTTTGACAGGGAAGAGGGCAATGAGAGGGGGAAGACATGCAACACGTCACCAGGCCGGGAATCGAACCTGCGACCACCGCCACGAGGACCAAGGCCTCAATACGTGGGTTGTGCTTTGCCCCTGCACCACCACAGCACCCCGACATATACTTTTTGACACAAAGTTTTCCTCAGATAATATTCTACAGATTTTCTTACATGAGGAACATCAGAACACATGTAAATGTGGTTAAGTCGATCAGTCGCCTAAACACTCCCACAGTGATGTAAAATTGTAATTCACACAGATTTGAGGCCTAAAGAATATTCCATAGACTAAAAGAATATGTAACTTACCACTGATCTTTATAAATTGCGAAAGAACTGTAAAACCTTCGGAATTGAAAGAGTCAGTACTTTCCTTTTACCTTGAATGTATCTTGGTAATGAAACTGTAATATATTTTGGATTGTGCACAGAACGTTCCCTCCCTCCCTGCCCCGATTCAGTTTAAGAGCTCCATCTGAAATGATCAAAGCATAAAGAGGGAATGGTCCCATGAGAGAGGGCACGGCTCAGTTAATAGGATTCTCCTTCCAGCAAGATTAGAGTTATCAATTTGCTGGGCGTCACATTAAGGAATCCTCAGCAGTCTGGGCCCGTGATGAACCAGAGCGAGGTTCACTCCAGATAATCAAAGTGAGAATCATAACGGTCCGAGGAATCCGGCTTAGTGCAGGAAGCGATGCTGACACTTTATCTGTGACGGTCTTCTGAAGTCCTGATTACAATAGCATTGATGAGGTGAGGGTTTGAATATCTTTAAAGTCTTCCTGAAGTGGTTAATATGTGGAGGCTCCTTTGTCAATAAAGTTTCCACCCACCATTTTCTAAGAACAACAGGGATTATTTTGGGCTCATTAACAACTAAACCTCCATAACTGTAAGATACTGATGTCACTCTGTTTTTTATGTTCCTATGTCTGCTACCCATATGGGAAATATGTATATAATTCTTAAATTGTTTATCATTACTGACATAAATTTGTTATAAAAAGTATTACTGATTGCACTTTAAAAATTAGGTAACTTTGTTATTAAAGGTAAAGTTTAAACAGTAATGATTTCCTGGTTAATGTGAAGTTGTCATAACAGACATTTTGAATAATGTCAACTTTGTATTAAAAGTGTCATAATTTACCGAATGACGCTTTATGACAACAGTCATAAATATTCATGAAGGCTTATTGATGTTCATGACAGGAGTTATGTCATGTTTATGACGGTGTCATGACAGTCTTATTCAACCCTCTTCAAATAAAGTGTTACCGTTGTTTTTTTCTTTTGATTACAAACCCCACCGGTACAAGCAAATTATATAAAATATATGATTTATTCTTAACTCTATGAAAGCCAATTTACTGACAAGAAGTTTACCATACACATGTACTTATATAGACTAATTTAATATAACAAAACATGGACACCTTAGGTGTAGTGCAATACGTTCACTTGAAGTAATTACTAAAGGCAAACTTTAACTTCACAACTCTAGCGTTCTTGCAATCATTTCCTATGTTGAACATTTCCACATTTTGGCTACAGCTTCCTCAGACAGTATTTAGCGAACTTCAGATACTGAAAACCATGTCAGTTGGTTATAAACATGGTCAGTAAAATGATGTCCTCTCACATCTTTGAAGTATGTTTTGCTTTTGATGCATCTCTGTTCTGAATAGTGTTTTTTGCACTGGGATGAATTCACAGTAATCTACTGTGCTTTGATGTCACTGTCTCATTGTAGATTTCCCCATATTTAAAGTTGAACTATCCTTCTAGAGAGAGAGAAAAGAGTTTTGAGTGCCTTCAAGTGGTTGGATAATTATTTAACCAATTAATCATAAAATAGAATCCCAAACTGCACTTTTAATGCAGTTCGGGATTAATTTTAATAAATCTGTTCACTCTGAAATTTCTCAGCTAAAGCTAAATCTTTTCAAATATTTTAGATTTTGAACAAGGGAGACATAAATGCAGTTCAGAGTTCTTAGAAAAATATCTAACGCTCATTCAACCGTAAAAGCAGTTGCCAACTTTACGTTCTGCAGCTGGGTCGATTACAAATCGTTTAGATCTTGTCACCATTTTGTTTTCTAGCAAACTTCCACCATGCAAACACTTTAAAGAAATTAAGTCTTCCTACATGCTTTTGTAACCTTTGAGCGTAATCAGTTTGAAGCAAAACTGTTTTAGCCGACTCCTGTACAAAATTGAGAAATCTGGATGTACTGGATGTTCATTTACATCTAAAACACTCTGAAAGTCAGTAGATATTGCTTATGAGAGTTGCTGAAATTATCCAAATAAAAGCTATTTACCACTCAACGGTTGAAATAAAAGTTTATATTTCAGGCAAAAATCAAATACAGGAGAAGAAAAGAATCAACACAGGGAAGTTTTAAGCTTCAGGTACTCCAAGGCCAAAATAAACAAAAGCCCCTCTTCCAACTTTGAAATGAAATACCACTAAATAGAGGTAAAAAGAAAAATACAAAAACTGAGCTCAGTGGTTATCCACAAAACTGAGAAAAAGGGACTGGAACAAAAATGGCAGAGAACCCCTACCAGTGCTGTGAATAACAATAAAAGAAACGTCTCTTTTGGAATATCTGCTTTAAATTGCTCACACAGAACTATTCACAATAGGCTGCAAAAGTGTACACAACAGACAGGATGACTGCAGATCAAGGCTCTGGTAAAAGAGACTCGGCACTTTGAAAGTAAGCTCTTGCAGTGGCTGGCACATCTCACCTGTGGTAGACATGAACTAGAAGAGGAGGAAGCCCCTAGAGGTCAGTGATTGTAACAGATGTGTCATCTTCACACACCAAGTTTGCAGAACCTAGTGGATTTGTTTCCATGTGGCATTCAGAAATGGCCATATTACCAGTGTAGTGCCTAACAGGTGGTGACAAATGACACATCCGAAAAAATCTGCAACAACCCGAGCAAAAGTTGACTTTATTTCAAACAACAGGAGCGTTTGATGTATTTCAGCAAACAGCCGACGGTGGCAACACGGTTGGAGCAAACCCCACCTGATGCTTTTTGTCCCACAAATCTATGACTACTGACATAGTGTCCCATCAAATCCAATTTTAATTTGAAAAGAGCAATGGAAATTCTGTGTTTTGGCAATGAAAATCACACATTGAATGTGGAACACAGGTTCACAATCTAGCAAGTTCATTATGCAAAATATACATTTACATGAATACTGGATTTACTTTAAATTAAACTAATAATTCTCCATAATTTAATGAAATTACCATGAGTGATGCCTCTGTTATTATCTGCTTTTCTTTTGACCTGATTGGACTTGCCGTCCTCTGGGGAAACTTGTTTTTCTGTTTGGAGTGTTCAGAGCCGTATCATTTGCATTTCTGCTGTTTATTTAGGTGTTATTTTGACGACTACAAGTTAATCCTGCATGAGGCTCAAGCTTTAAAGTTTTGTTAATCTCTGCAGACCTTGTTTCATCGTTTGAAGCTTGTCATAGTAATTGTTTGAGACAGCAGTGCAGACACATTTTGACAGTAATGAAGTGTAAATACTGCAGTGTTTCCGCTGCTCTCCGTTCCACTCTTCCAAATTCCCTGTTAATAACAGCAAATTAGAGTCGCTTTCTTGCTTTAATATTCATTTCAACATGGCGTTCAGGAGCGTTCATCTTCATAAAACCAAACCGAAGACAGTTGATGCCTGCAGTTTGAGAAAACAGCCAATGAAATCACTGTTTTCAACACCTTTTTAAATGTCAGTGCTCTGTAAGCTGGCATTAATCAACGAGAATAATGTTTTCTATGTACTTTTTGTAAACTGCTATTTCTTTTTATGAATAAAGTGACAGATAATCCTGTGCATACGCAGAAATATAAACTTTAACACATACATTCAAAGCACTGACAACATGTTTAAACCTTTAGGTTTATCTCACAAATAAAATCCCAGTTTTCGGGAAGACAATTAAATCTCCATCAGGAATACTGACTGTGGTAATCACCGTCTTCGCCGATCGGAGATTACATTTTGCTCAAAGTTTATATGTGACTGAATCCAGGTGGTCGGGCAAATGAGCAGCAATTAAATACAGCTGGAGAAAACGGTTTGCTGTATCGTGAGAGGCAGAGTCCTTGTTTGTTCTGTGAGAGGACTCTAATTTTCCAGAGAAGAAGCCACTGTAGGCAAAAGCTGTACATATAGTTGGAAATTAACGGAGGTGAAACGGGGTATCAGTTTTAAAATGAAAGCCCTAAAGTTACCAATAAATCTTTTGAAGTCCTGAGTTTTTTACTCGGCGATAAATGCTGTGATACTTGAAATTCCTGCTGTAGCAGGTGCTGACTTTTTATGTGGTTGTTTAAAACCAAAAAAAGAAGAAAAAAAAAAGACTTTTCTGTGGCTTGTTACGGTTTGGTTAAAGTCAGATTTAGACAGTTTAAAATACCCTTGGACATCTTGCTCTTTGGGAATCTATAAGTCTGTTTCCTTCTTTTTCTCATACATTCTGATCAGTTTGTAGAACTGCCACTCTTTCTAGTTACCCATAGATCAATTTGTACCTGCCAGAAGGATGTTTTGTACTTACATTGATGACCCCTGATGCAAAGAATCATGCTATATTTGTCTGCTAAACTGAAATGTGATTATATCACATATCATATTTTTCTGTCGTTTTTTCTGGATGTTTAAAATGTCTTTCAGTTCCAGTGTTAAATGTTCACTAAAATTTAAGGTTTGTTAATCTTTGAGAATATATTCTTGCATTATTATGCCTTTACAATTACAATGTTTGAAAATTGTCTCAAAGCAACAATACTGTCATTTATCGCAATAACTTCTGAGACAATTTATCATCCAGTAAAAGTTGTTATTGCGACAGGCCTAGATATATGATATGATATTTCAGATTAATTCTCAACATGAATCATGAAAATACTTAACTAGTAAAAAAAAGAAATATAAACGCAATAGTTTAAGCATGAAGGAATACAATTGTTGGTTTAGAGGTATGAGAGAGAAAATACTTGAAATTGCAGAGTTTGCATAAAATACAGGAATTAATTAGTGAATGGGCGAACTGCCTTAGACCCTCTACATTATTATGTTTTATGTTGCATTTGCTTGTTTTTACTGCAATGTATCTGTCTTTTGAAAGACATTAACCAATGAAATATCTTATTAATCAAGCCAAATTATATATAAAAAAACATTATGGAGGGGATAAATCCTCTGTGACAGGATGCTTTTCACACATCGGCTTCAACCATCTGCTCTGCTTAAAAATACATCTCAATTCTGGAAGAATATTGAAATGTGTTCATTAAATGTGAGGTTATGAGCCCAGAAAATTATTTCTAGTACTCAGCGTGCTTGTTAAATGCAATATTATTTGGAAAAAGACCAAAAATGCAGGGAAAAAACAAAACAAACAAAAAAAAACTTTTTAAATTTAAATTCATAATAGTTTGGGTTTATGTGTTAAAGTGCATAAAGTCAAATCTCTACTTGTTAAGCTTTTCATTACCAGATGCTACCTATTGTTTAGTTTGTGGTAGCTCTGGTTTTGTGAGGAGAAATTATATGTATGGACATCCAAACTTTAAAAAAAAAATGCATTTGTGAAAAGTTATGGATCTCTGCAGTTCAAGTGTTTATATGACAAAAGTCCAAAGTTCGTCCTCTGTAAAACATTTTTTGGGGTTTGTTTTTTTGCATTGAGTTATCCATCCGATTTGTTTTAATTTCAACTTTCTCTGAACGAACAGTACTTCTATGAATTGAAATGTCTTTATTACTGACAGAACAACAGAGACAAGATTGAAGTTGTAATAAAGCGGATTTATATCCTTTAAACAGAACATTAACTGCTCAAATATTGAGTGAAAAGACAGCTTTACTGCAGGAAAACTGTGAGTGACAGTTCAGTGGATTTATTTGTCTGTATAAGAGGCCAAAAACCCCGCTGCACTCGGCTGCTTCCAGCGCTCGCGGCCAAGATTGATCTTTGTCAGGGCCACAGAAATTCTCATTGTTTCTGAGAGAGGCAGTCCATTTATTTGAAGGCCCGCAGAGAGCCGAGACCACAGAGGGGAGATTTAAAAGGCAACCTATAAACCCGCAGAAGGCTGAAGTGTGTGAAGCATGTGGTCAAATCGAGAAGAGAACACTCATTTGTTCCTTTGCTGGGTGAAGTCTGATGTTCCATCAGGGAGCTGCAAGCCTAGATTGGATTTTTAAATGGGAAAAGTCAGAGTGTGGTTAATATTGAAAACTATAAATAACATGTTGCATCATGAGTAATTCAAGCTCGCCTGATGATTCATCTGTACTGCATAAAAACGCCACAGTAATAAAAATTTACATTGGCGAAGTGATTTTACAGATTAGAGTTGAAATCTTCTGATTCTGTTTATGACATTTTATTTTAAGTCCATCTGAATTGTTTTGGCTTTAATCAGTCAGATTAACTGATAATCTGACAAAGCAGATGCACTGAGATTATTTACACAGAAAAAGTGAGTAAAAGTGGACATGTTGTAATGCTTCAATGTTAAAAAAAAAGAACAATTCATCAGCAAAGTATTTAAATAAATTGACATTAAAAGTTTGTAGTCGCAGTGGTTTTGAGTTTTTTTTTCCCCACTGCTGGTTTAAAGTGTAAGATTAACATTACACAGCATCTGTTGCTCGTAATCTGTCATAGGGTGGCTGTGTGTGCGCGAGCAATTGTGTGTTAGCACAGTTGCACATTAGGGAGAAGGAACAGAGACGTTTTGGGACACTGTGGAAAGTGAGTGCCAGGATGAAGCTTTCTCTGTCCACAGTGGGGTCAATATTGATACAGCCGACCCAAAAAGGTTTGCCAGAGAACAAGCAGTTCATGCAACTTTGTTCACTGTAGTGAAACCAAACCAATCAGGCTTTTGTAAAGTATCCAATTTCTACTGCTCAGAATAAACTAATGTTTAGAACTTCAGTTGTTTTTCTCGAATCAGTACCTTTAAAACCTTCTTCCAAGCTGTTCTTCTGTAATTGATGGAAAAAACAAAGTTTGTTTTTTTCCTGCTGGTAATTCAAACACCAAACTGCTGAGCACACAGCAAATTTGCAGATCTTAAAGTGAAAATTGACACTTATTACACTTTATAAATCGTACAATCTGATCGTTAAGTTCCAACAGAGAAAGCTTACACTGACAGTGCTTTGAAAAAAGCATTTGCCTCATTAATGTCTTCCCTTTCTGCTATTTCCTCCCGTTAATTGTCTACATGCTTTCTTACCTTCCTCTACCTTGTTAACACAACTTAACTGTGATTAACCACATTCAATAGACCTGGGAGACCTGTTGAATCAATAAATTGCTTAAACACAACTTGTCTTAAGGCATGAAGTAGGCTAATGGATATTGGAAAGCAACACATCATAGCCCAATCTAAAGAAATTCAAGAGCAAAGACATTGACATCTTTCAGTCTGGAAAGGGTTGCAAGGTCATTTGTAAGGGTTTGGTGTCAAGAATCAGCAGGGAGAAGAATTATCCACAAATTAAGAAAACATGGAATTGTGGTGAACCTTTTCAGGAGTCTGGTTTTTACCAAATTACTCCAAGAGTGCATCAATAACTCATGCAGGAGTCATTAAAGATCTGAGATTGTTATTCAACAGTAAACAAAGCTGGTGGTAGTGTGATGTTGTAGACTTTCCCTGATTGATGGAACAATAAATTTTATCTGGCCATCAAATCTTGATCTTACTTCAAGTGTACTGCAGTTATTCACTGGAGCAATGATCCAAAACACAACAGGAAGTCCATTATTATTGGCTCAAAAACAACAACAAGGTCTTGGAGAGGTCAAGTCAAAGTGTAGTTGTAAACCAAAAAAAGAAACTGTTACTGACATGAACCAGCCTTTTCATTCTTAAAAAACCCTCCAACGTGGCTGAACTGATAGAAATCCAGTAAGAAAAATGGATTAAAATTCCATAACAGCGATGGTGGCATGGGTGGGCCCACCAATTACTTTTTCACATATATGTTTGTTTAAAAAGCTTTTCTTTCCCACTTAAAATACTTCTTTCACAGCAGTGCTGACCAGGGTGTCTGGTCAGGAGTTTTGGCAGGCACATACCAGCGAAAGATGGAAATGCATTTTCTGTTAGATGCAAGCATTTCTACCCTCCAAATCTGGGCCAGTTTTAAGATATTAAAACTGGTCCACCACTCTATAGAAAAGAATATTATTCACACTCATATGTTTTGCACAGCTGCCAGCCTTCCTAGAGGTTGAGATTACAGCTCTTCACGTATTTCCAGACTGTGCGCTCTGCAGGATTTTAGTGTTTGATTTGCTGAATCAATAAATTTAATCAGAAAGAATCACTGAGATGAAGCTGTGACAGTGTAATGTCATATTGACTGTTCACAAACATAAACAGTGATTTTACCTCTAAAGCTTGTTTTTATCATTAATGTGCACCATTCGTGGGGAAGATTAGGTTTTGCAGGAGATTCAAAGAAAACCAGTTGTGCTTCCTTTGCAAAGCTCACATTTTATGATCCATGCTTTGTGAAATCTTATTATCTTCCTTTTGTGTATGTTTTAATGTTTCATTACTGGGCCGAATGGCTCTTTCTTTTATAGTCCCATTCTGCTTTAGTTATCTGTGTACATGAATCACTGACTGCGTCCCTTATTGCTCTCAGTTACATAATGGAAAAGGAGCACACGCTCTAATGTCTTCACCAAGTATCGATTGAATCTAAATGACTGTCCTTATGATTCAGCTCTGGAAAGGTTTCTCATTAAGTGTCCCAGCAGTGATGAATGATGGGGATGGAATGGGAGGAGAAGGAGGAGGGAAGAAGACCAGGTCATTGCAGACCAACAGATATGAAAGGACATCAGATCTTTCCAAATGTTCAAGGAAGAATCTCCTTCCCTGAGAGAATGGGGAAAAGGGGGTGTTGTACGAGATAAAGGGAGGAAAGATGTGTGAATGCTTTCTGTTTCTGCTCTTCTTTACAGTAATTCTTGTTGCCTCTCAGACAGTCTGGAGTACTGGCTGGCCTCATGGTTTGTTGTTAGTAACCCTGACACGTCCGCTGGGGATTCAGACCAATGCAGACTCTTAAAAAAAAATAAATAAAACAATTTTACAAGCTGACAAAAACATCTGCAGTATGAAAAATAACGTTGCCGTTTTCAGTTGGAATCCTCATCACCAATAAACTTTCAGTTCACCG
The DNA here is from genome assembly GCF_051168715.1 of Poecilia mexicana. Lineage (NCBI taxonomy): Eukaryota > Metazoa > Chordata > Actinopteri > Cyprinodontiformes > Poeciliidae > Poecilia > Poecilia mexicana. The sequence goes on along the minus strand of NW_028263391.1, from coordinate 20,116,597 downwards.
GACTCAGCTTAGTTCAAAATTTTGTTACAAGTAAAAACAATCCTCCAAGCACAGAGGGAAGGACTTGGTGCCTATAAATAAAGTCAATAATTTATATCTTGCCTTAAGTAGAATCACCATTATTCAGCAATGTCAAACTTTAAAGTATGTTGATGTTCATTAATGGTTCTGTAAAAGAACAGAACTCAAAAAGATTTCGAATTGCATATCGAATTTAACAAATTCAATATGTAAAATGGGTTTTCCTCCATATCTTCACAATTTTTAACTACCTTGTGTCAAAATGTCACACAAATCCCATAAAATATGTTCATGTTAGTAGTTAGAAGGAGACAAAATGGTAAATATTTAAAGGGGTACTGTTACTTTTTTAACCAAAATTGGATCCAACTGTGAGGCTGTGTGTTTCAGAACAGAAACCTAAAAAAGTAAACAAAGCCCCAGAGAACCATCCGTGTAACAGACCATGTTGTCAATAATATCTGCCAACACTGAAGCCAGGGTGATTTGGAGAGTGCAGTTCTGGCATGCAATAGCAAACTTCCTTGTGTCACATCACAATCAACAAGTTCCATAGCAGAAACAAAACATATTAAGTTCTGAAAGTCCAACCAAAAGTTTTGTTGTTCATTTTAACTTTTAGAACGAAGGAAAAATGTGACTACCAGTTGTCTGTCAAAGAGTTTTTGCTGCTTTTATTTTTACTAGCACTGTAACAGTTTCATTGACCTGGAAAGCAGTGTAGTAAATCGTTTATGGTACAGAAACTCAAGTTAAAGGAACTAGTAGCTTTAGCTGGTTTCATTTTGTCTTTAAGGACTTTATAACCCTTCTATATCAGTCAGTCAGGGTTTGACTTCATCAGACTTCTGAAAAGTTTGAAGCATATGATGGCCCTAACCTTCCAATGCCACAGAATGTTCATGTACTTAAAAAGGTTACCCTCAGCAAGAAAACAAGGATTTATAGGAAACCAATTAGCAATAATCAGGCCTCTAAATGACATATGATGACTGTGAAAAGCCGATGGGTGTCTCGTCTGCCTGTCGATAGGCTAAATAGTAGGGATCTCTCCTAGGCATCAGTGTTTCATCATTTCTTCATCAGTGTCAGCGTGTTGCTGAGCCTGAGTGAGGCGGCTGAATGGATTAACATCAAAGCTGCTGCAGGAATCCTCTCCCAGGGTGAGGTTAATGCCAAATGCTCGTCTAATGAATCAGAAAATATGCCATGGATCTATCAAGGCTGTCTTTCTGGATATGAGGGTGAACCCAAGGGGCGGGTTTGCTGTATTGGGAATCAATGGGTACTCACAGGGCCCGTCAGCCTTGACGTGTGCAGATTCAGTGAGTATATCCAGACGCACATCTGAGTTTCACCTGTCAGTTTGTTATTAGCTGAGGGTTAAGTGCCCAGACAAGAATAAAACCACCTGAGTTTTGTGATTCAGAACAGGCAGTTTCTCCAGCGCTTTTCATCAGCAGTCACCCTCCCACCACATGTGTCTGTCAATCAACATTTATTCAGTGCTTCAGTCAAACCGTTCTCATGGTAATGTCCTTATATTTAAATGGGAGGCATATAGGACCAGCGGTGCTTCATGGAAATGACACTTTCTTATAAAAATGTAAGTCTACTTTGACATTTGTGATGGAGTAAAGCATAAACATGTTTAGAGGCCTGCTTTTCTCTTTTAGAAATACTTTTTACTGTAATTTCCACATGCCGTAATGTTCCTTACCTATAATACGAATGCCACTAAAAGCTGTCTTCAGTCTAGATTTCCAAATATTCTTTAATATATTACAGTTAGTAACATAAAATACTGCTATAGCAAGGCTTATTAAAAGCCATCCGTCTGTTTTTATACTCATCTACTCTCAGCAGGATCATTGGGACTGGCATCTGTCTCCAGCGTCCATTGATGAGAGACAGGGTTCACCTTGGATGTGTTGCCAGTCCATCGCAGGGCAACACAGAATAGAAAACAATGCACACATACTTCTACCAAATGGCACTTTTGGAGCAACCATTTCACTGAACATGTTTCTTTTTGTTTTGTGGGGAAAAACTCCATGCACCTCCATTCAGCAACTAGTTTAAAGCCCCTCCGCAGAGATGTCATCTTAATTCTTGGGGGGCTTTGAATAATCCACGATCCAATTCTTTTAAGGGCTTTGCCCCCTACTTTGACTCCTCCGCGGTTTATTGCCGTCAGTTCACAGGTCAGATGACCAGTGATTTTGACCTTGTTGTAATAAAACCACTGGTTTGACACCAGAAGAGTTGGAACTCTGCCAGACGAGCTCCTCTTTCAAATGCAAAAAGCTGCATGATATTGGTTCAGTGATAAATAAGACTCTTTTCCTTTTTATCCGTGATGAAACAGCTCTGAGGTACACTGTGTCTAATGCACTCTTGAGGATCAATATGCTGCTAAGATTGTGACGCATTGTGTGAATCAGAGAGGCCCTGTCTCAAACTCAATGCTCTTTGCACAAAACATACAGGATGAACTGAGCTTTAGACAACATAAATGGAGAATAGGCAAAAACTGAAAACAGTTTCTTCATGTTTCTGGTTTTATGAACAGCAGTATTTTAAATTTCACTGATTGAATGACTTGATCTCCGCTTTCTATCAACTCATGGTAGGAGTAAGAAATCTGTACTTAAATACGTTCATATTGACAGAATGTAGTGCTTATGTGTTGATTCATTCTCACTGTTCTGGAGGTTCAGTTGAAATTAATAAATAATGTTGCTGCATTGCAAATGAGGAATCATACACAACACTACTGGAGTGCAAACATTTTCTCCAAGTTTGATGAAACGATTGCCCTGTTTACCACAAAGTAAACTGTAATACAACCAAATAACCCCCTGCTCTGTGATCTATTAATCATTTCCAGCATAAATTATTCCTTTATATCTTTGCTTTAACAGTAAATCAATGCAAAAGGATACAGGGATGGGGATGGGGTGACATTTTACTGCTGATTTCCCTGTGCACGCATTTTCACCTCTCTAACCGAGCCACAGAGAGAGGCAGTCTATCTCGGGTGAAGTGTCGTTTAGTTTGGTGCCCATTTTTCATAATCCACTGGACTTCTACAGATCAATACGTGTGTGTGTGTGTGTGTGTGTGTGTGTGTGTATATGTGTGGGTGTGTGTGTGTGTGTGAAATGGGACTGGAGGCTGTTTGTGGGTCCTTAATGCAATTTAATGCAAGCTGACCACAGTAATGACCAGGAGCAATGGAAAAACAAACATTCCTGGGAATCAGAGTCCTTTAATCTGTCCACCATGTAATGGAGAGTTAAAGGCGCTTCTGTTTGTTTAAAACCACAAAAATAAAAATTACGCAGACTGAATCAATCCCTTAGGAGAAGGGAATCGATCCTACCATGCAACTGCATTTGGCATTTCTAATGTTGGCCGGATTACCCTACAATAAAATGTTAGCCACTGGAATTTGAGCAAAAACTATTAAGTTGCTCTGTGGGATTTTTCTTAAATCAATACAACCATGAATATATTCAGGGTGTCAAAGTCTTGTTGGGGTGCTTTTATCTTTCTCTGATTGTATTGAAAGTTTGCTCAGTAAGACCTCGATCCTGAAGATTATGAAATATGAAAATAATATATAGATAATGAATGGTAACATTTGGTTTGACTAGTGCTGGATTATTATTTTTTCTTTAAAACAGATCAAACAGCCTTAATGTAAAATATATATATATATTTGCCTTGGTATTTATATAATTATCTCTGGTGTTAATACAACACTAAATGTTATAGGATATAATTAAATACTGCACAATTAGCACCACTCCCACTGCAACTGCTTCTGCTCTGGTGCTAATTACAGGCTGTATGAAAGGTGAATCCATAGTGCAGCTTCAGAATGGGAGTTGGGATGAAACTGGTGCCTGGAAAGATCACCTGCTTTCAGCGCGAAGGCACACATGTCGCATGGTTTTGTAATAGGCACACCATATGATGATTTTTTTGTATGGTTTGTTTTGGGCAACTTTAAGCCTCAGAATGTGTCAGGTTGCCTTAATTGGCTCTGCTACTGGGAAACTGACATTTTTACCTCTAACATCCTGGCCAACAGCAGAAAATGAGCATCTGGATTCATGTAAGCCATGAATGTGATCCCAATCCAACTACATCTGTGGCTGGTACTGTTGTAAGGCATCATGTGTGCAACTGTTGACATTCATTCATGATTCTGCCTGTGACAATGTTCTCCTGTGTCCTTTCAACACATATTACATCCAATCAGTATGTCAAAATTAAGCCATTCTCTGAGGGTGGCAGAAATAACTTGGGTTATTTAGCGTGTCATAAGAGAAAAAATGGGGGATAATTTTTCAAAGCCATATTTTCACAATATTATTCAACAATGTTATGTGTAAAACTAAATATGTAATTATCAAGCCAACCTGAATGAGGGAAAGTGAAGCTTGTGGTGTTTTAAATCATACTGGTTGTTTTGAGACTGGCTGTGTGAGTTGGTAATGGAGTAGTTTTATTAGCCTAGCTACTAATTGAAAGGGTCATTACTGTTTTATGTTGTGGATTACAGCTGTTTCTGTGATTTGCTGGTGTTTTACAGCCTTAGATTGTGTTGTATCCCTCTCATCCTGGACGATGTCAGTGACTTTATTTCTCATCTTTTCTTTAATTCCTTTCATTCAGGCGTAGCATGTTGCTTTTTGAGATCTTTTGGTCGTCTCCTTGCTCTCAGACACGTTCTGTTTATGTTATTTGGTGTTACAGGTATGACAGTGATTGAGTTTAGGTGTAACGTGTGAAATATATTCTATCTGGAATTAATTGCAGTTAATTTGTGATTCTTTTCACACAAGTTGGTTATTTCCCTTAATCAAGAAAGATCCTTCTGTTTGTCAGATATAAAAGGCTGATGATCTCAGACATTTGTGGCAAAAAATACTTCTTCACAGAACAACACAAACATCTGCTCTGGTAGTTTGATGGAATAGCTGTTTTCTGGTCCTTCGTGGTCAGCACTGCCTTATATTTGCCTTAACCAGCCTCATTGAGTTCCGATAATTAGCAGGCAGCTCATTTGTGCTGCTGTGCATTAATAAAGAGCAGTCAGTGTCTTAAACCAGCAGATCTAGAGCTTCATCACAGATTGTGCAGATCAGCTTTTTAATCCTGTAACTTTGTCCTTAGTTGTCTGCCATGTTAGTCGACATCGGTTCTCATTTTAGCAGGTGGTTGTGGCAAACTCTAAAAGCATTGGTGTTAAGTGATTTCTCTTTTTCAGTTTGTTTTTCTAGTCTGAATTGGGTGGATCTAATCCCATGTTCTTACTTTCAGAGAAAATGTTTGTTTTTCTTTCTTTTTTTGTCTCTGTGCAGAGTAGGATATCATATTAGTTTCCTGACTTCTGCTCCGATGTACCTTTATAGAAAGATAACCGGAGCAGTGAATTGGATCTGGGAGTCTTCACAGCTGGTTTGCACGTACTGACAGTTGAATATCTGTGTTATCTTCATTTTCAACAGTAGTTTCTTTTCTAATGCATTGAGAATTGTCATTGATTCCCATAATCACAGCTGTTTAACAGTATATTGGTATGTTCAGTTGTCTATAATCTAAAAGTATAATAGGCATGTATGTATAGTACCTATAAAAAGCATTCACCCCCTTGGATGTTTTACACTTTCTATTGCTTTTACAAATCAATCATGATAAACAAAATTGGGCTTCTTTTGGAAAAAACAAAACAAACAACAAAAAACCTTTTAATGTCAAAGTATCAACTGATTTATACAATCTAATGACAAAATATTAAACATAAAATGAGTGATTGAATATGTATTCATCCCCTTTAAGTTAATATTTAGTTTATGCACCTGAGCCTGCCATCACAGCATGAAGCCTATCAGGCTGCAGCTTTACTAACTCGTCAAGCTCTGTCAGGTTGCATGGAAGCTACAGGCTCGCTCTGTAGCTTACCTTCTACCTTTTTAAGTCTTTTTAAGATGCTGAGAAGCATCTCCACAACATGATGGTTCCATCACCATGGTTCACAGTTTAGATGGTGTGTTTGTGGTGATGTTTGGCATCCGAATGGACAAAAAGCTCAATCTGGGTCTCATCAGACCAAAGAACTTTCTCCCACTTGACCAAGGAGTCTCCAGTTGAGCCTTGATATAAGTTTTCTTCAGCAGTGGCTTTCTCATAATCACTCTGCCATGAAGCTTTGACTGGTGAAGAACTTGGGCAGCAGTTGTTGAATGCAGAGTCTCTTCCATCTCAATTGCAGATACTTGTAGCTCCTTCAGGATAGACAGAGGATTCCTGGTGTCCTCTCTCCTTAGTCTCCTTTTTGCACTCATTTGCTAGGCCTTCCTGATCTAGATTTATATATGAAACATGCTCCCTCCAACCCTCCAAGGGGATCTTCAGTGCCTTAAAGTTTTTGTTTATCCATTCCTTGACTTATGCTGTTCAGAGACCTTTTCTTTGATTTTCTTGGAGTTATTTACAGATCACCCAGTGAATGGACCTTCCAAAACCAGGTGTTTTTATACTACAATCACTGGATACACACTCACTGGACTTGGGTGATTTCGATTCCGCTCATTCTGAGACTCCTAGTACCAGTTGGCTGGACCTCTGTTGAGTTACGTCATTCACTTTAAAGGGGGTGAATATTAATGCAATCACCTACTTTATCTTTCCTATTTTATTTAATTTTCAATATTTTATGGAAATGAAATCTTTGTCATTAAAAGGCTTTTTGTCTTTTGTCAAATAAGACACATTTTGCTGATCATGATTGGTTTGTAAAAGCAATAGAAAGGGTAAATAAACCATTTTGATGTGAATACCTTCTGCTGTGGGAATTTGTTTGGTCTTTTAAAATGCCTCAGTGTTGCCCTGTGATGGTCTGCGCCCCGCTTCTCGCCTAATGGCCGCTGCAGATTGGCACTAGCCCTCAACAATCCTTCAATTACAATGGTGTTTTCTGTTGGAGTGGACTCTTGTGTATCACAAACTTAGATAATTAAAACCAAATGCAAGACAGTTTGTATAAATAATTGACCAGGTAATCATATTTTTTAAGCTGGTGGGAGGATTCAGGATTCCCCCTGCCGACCTAAAGAAGACTTATCGATTGCAACTGGAAGCCGTTTAAAGACAAACACAATAACAATATGGACTTGTTAATAAGAAGCTGTTGCCAACATTTAGGGTTGCAAATATAAAAAAATAAATTCCAGTCAGTTTTGCTGCAGGACCTGATGTTGTTTAGACTGAATATTTTCATCAGTTTTTCCCTCAGAGGTTTTACTACTGTGTGGTACCCTGGTGCAATGAACTGGGCTGTTCAGATTTTTATCTAACACCTACACTCGTGTTTTTTGTGAAGTACTGAAATCTATTGTGTATGCACTCTATTTAAAAGATTTCTTGTGTTTGTGTGACTTTGAAGGGAGGACTTCAGAGTAGGCCCATTTTTTATCTCTCCTTTTTAAAAACATTACACTGCAATGCTTTCAGCTGTTTTAAGATTTTTAAAATATATTTTGTAACGTATCCACAGCAAAGTATGTATGATTTAGTAATACGGTTCCAGAAGTTGATCAATATCGGGTAAGATACCGACGTGTTAAGCTCACCAGAAGTCTATGAACATTTACTTATTGATGTTGTCTTTCTATTCTTCTGAATCAATTTCTCACACAGTGACCAGAAAAATCTTTATGATTAAATCTAAAGGTTCTGAGATAATTTTTTCATGGGGAAAATAGAAATATATGGAAAACATAGTAATAGCTGTCTCTCAACTAGAAACAGATTAAATTCTCCCAATCTGGGACATTTTAGTATCTGGATGTTGACAGGAGTGAGCAGGAAATAGCAGCGTTTAAAGCTGTTGATTAGGTCTGTTGTGGTGAAGAAAGCTGAACTGAAAGTTGCTTCTCTGGATTTACTGGTCAGCTATTTCCAACTTCTAAATGTGGTCAGTGCTAAAAGTATGCAATTTTGGATACAAATTGATTAAATTTGATTCTTCTGTTGGGTGACCATGAAGGCTTAGAGATAAAGTTAAGAGCTCAAACTGAATATGTTCAAGGGCTTTGACAATCTGATAAAGTTGCCTCTATGTCTAATCAGATGTCACTGAAAACAGGGGATGTCTGGGTTTCTCTTCTAGCCCTGGCATTTTTGGAAAGGAATATTAAATAAGTGGAGAGCATCAAAGAAACAGTTGGATTGACTGATAAAATAGTTTTCAACAGATTGAAACTGATGCTTCTGCATTTGAAGCGTTCATTCTGGATGCTAGAAAAAACAGATCTAGGATGCTGTTTTCTACCCAGTGACATTTCTCGACTCAATTTTGGAGTTCCCAAAATATTGGATACACACATAATCCCTCCAGTGGTTTCTAGGCCTTTCCGACAGAGCCCCAATGGCCTATAAGAATCTCATTTAAGTCACTTTTATTCAGGATCTCTCAGCCATGATCCATATCTCATTACCATAGGAAAGGGTTTAAATATGGATGGAGCCGATCCACCTGCCTGTCTCTTGTTCCACCTTGCATTACTAAAATGAGATGCTTGGACTCATTTGTTAGAAACAGAATCTCACCATGGTTGAGATTATGTTCTATCTAAATATAATCCCAGTAATTGAAAAGTAGTTGTAGATTTCTTTCATTCATCTCCCCTGTTAAGAATGCTTCATATTACAAGCAAAGACCCCACCTGTTGTCTTAATGAACTCCTCATCCAAATTTAAAATTACTACATATATGTGCTCATAGACTATAGATACTGTGGTCTAAACTTTACTGTTTATGTATCTGAGTTTCACTGCTGTGTTTTAGTTCTGTGTATCCATCTCTTTGTAATTCAGGACCCTGTGCTATCCCTCATTACATACCATCAAATGTTGCTCATGCTAAGCCAGAGTCTGGAATAAATTCCCATTTGGAGATAAGTTTTAATTAAATGTATCACGAGATAAATAAAGAGAAGCAAAAGTATTATTCACAATATTCCATTAAATTGTATATACAAGGATACATCTTGTGCAAAAACATGGATGTTAAACACATTTTAAGCTGATAACTTCAAGGCACATTAATAAATCCTTCTGCTGAAAAAAGTCAATATTAAACTCAAAGAAAATACTTTTGTTTTAAGGAGTTTAACATTCAGAGGTTGTGCTTCTTTGCAGCTTACTTTGACACCAACACCAATCACAGCAGGTGCTGATAACAAGACCCACTTTGCTATGATGATGTATTAAACTGGAGATGCAGGTGAAAGCTCTGCAGCTTGCCACTTTCTGAGTGTTTAATGAGTGTGACCTTTAAATTTCTTTCTAAAGCAGAGAGAAAATGGTTTGCATATGGTCCAACACTTCTTGGAGAATCTAATATTCTCACCTGACTTCTGCTGCAACCAACACAGCTCATAGGAGGAAAACTACACCCTCTGGTGGTGAAAAAATGTTATCCTCGTGTCTATCAAGATTCCTTATAAAATTCATCAGCAAAAACCTTACACAATAACAGTAAAACAAGTCATCCTCAATTCTTAAGAAAAAAAATGTTTCTTTATATGCATTTGTGCACAGAACTGCAACATCACTACTCCAAAAAACAACAACCTTTAAATCTGACAATGCTATGTAAAAGAGATGGTCAAGTCAGATGTATAAATTACATTTTTGAAGACAATTTTCAAATCATTTTAACTTTACAGAGTTCAAAAATGTCCGAGCAGTTTTAGGAAATTCCTGATGGTTTTCTTGAGCCATCATGATTCATGATCCTGAACGTTGTTCTTGCAGTACACTGTGGTGTTGTTCACTGGGGGGCAGTCTCTGAAGCTGACTCCTCCATTAGGGCTGTAGATAGGCTGAATGCGGAAATCTCCCTTGAGGAGCTGCTCATTGTTGAGCGACACTATCTGGAAGCCTGTTTCAGTCATTTCCAGGAGGGAATTATCTTTCTTGGTGCCAGCCTCACAATAATCGTCTTTTCTACGTCCCCGGTTGTACTTCCACTCCGAGTGACTCTTCTTGTGCATGTGCCAGCAGAAGATACTGAGCAGGACCACCAGCACCACAATCACAGCCCCACCGATGAGCCCAGCCAGAAGGAGTGGCGAGCCAGACTCTGGCTGTGTTGCCTGCTCGGGCCCAGAGCGTCTCCTGTTGTTGTTATCTGGGCTGAAAAAGGCTGCAGTTGTCACAGCCTCAGTGCACAGAGTGTCATCCTTGGGCCTGTAATTATTGAACGCATCCAAGGGAATAACGCAGATCCGATACGTGGACTTGGGTTCAAGATTAGTCAGTCGGATCCCCCGATGATCCCCACCCACTATCCTCTCTCTGACCGTGTCTCCGGTCAGACTGGGCTCCATCCTGGCCCAGGTCACCTTGTAGGCAGTGACTGGAAAAGAAGCCAACCAGCGTACATGGATATCCGACCCATTTAAAATTGTGAACGTAACCTGTAGAGGCTGCTTAGTCCGCAGTCCATCCTCCCTGGTTGTGTAGATGGTGTAGAGGGTGGGCAGTGTGGTTAGGGGTCGTTTTGAGGAGGAAACATGTCGAGTAACCAAAGGAAAGTCTGTTGAGATGGAAACGGTTGAGTTCATAGCAGTGCCAAATGTAGAAGCAGGCTGTGTGCAGTGGACCAGGTCAGCGCTCAGCTCTCTGATCACCATACCTCTGAACTTTTCAGGTTTATGGCACATGAACCCACGCACATTCAACGATGCAGGAAGAGATTTGAGCCATGACACCACCCAATGCATGCCGCAATCACAGAGCCACGGGTTGTTCCGGACGGTGAGCTGCCTGAGACTCCCAAGCCCATCAAAGACTCCCGTCACCAGTGACTGCAGCTGGTTGTTAGAAAGATCTAACTTCTCTAGCCTGTGCAGACTTGCCAATGCTTTCACAGGGATCTTGGTTATCTGATTTTCCTGAAAGTTTAACTTGACAAGCATCTCCCCAGGAAGGAGCGGGGGAGGGTAAGTTAATGAGTTTCGTGCTAGTGACAGGTCTCTCAGGGTGACCAGGTCTTGAAAAGTCCCAGGTGAGATCCCTTCATCTGTTAGCAAGTTCCCATCTAACAACAGGCGTTCCAGTCGGGTGACATTCTGAAATGCTTCCTCTGCAATGACCGCAATCCGATTCTCATCCAGCCTTAGTTCTTTCAGGTCATCTGGGAGACCAATAGGCACACTGCTCAGGTGGTTTTTGGTCAAGAAGAGCATCTTTAGGCTCAAGGCTTCCCTAAATGCCCCTTCTTCCACTCCAACAGTAGAAATGGAGTTATCATCCAAATGCAGCTCCTCCAGTCGAAGAAGCTGAGCCAGAGCTGCCCGAGAGATGGTCTGAATGTTGTTCTCCTGCAGATGGAGAACTCTTACATTTTTTGGCAGGTTAACTGGAAACTCGTCAAGCTGGTTACCATATAGATACACAGTTTCCACAGAGGCCACATGGTGTAGCTCCAGCGGAAAGCCGGCATTATTGATCTGATTGTTGTGTAGGTAAATGGTCTTGTAGCCCTCACCGATTCCCAGAGGCACTGAGGTCAAGCTCCGCTCGTTGCAGTAAACAAAGGTCCGGTCACAGCGGCACTCTTCGGGACAGTTAGAGGCTCGTGAAAACTGGAGATGAAGGCCTAGCAGTATAGGAATCCACGGTCTTACTAAGGAGGTCCAGTCCTTACTCCATAAACGCCACAGTATCTCCATTTCATATGATTCAATACAGCAACATCAGAGAAAGTAACTATAGGATTTAATGAAATGATAAGAATCAGAAATTCCAGCAGAGGAATCATAAGATCTATGCACTTTGTCCATCCTGGTGCTGCAAAAGGTCCTCAGCAATTCCTCAGTAATCGGTTGTCCTGAGGTTCCCCCCCAAAAATTGGGAATACGCTAATGGATGTTATTCCTTCACCCACACCCACCCATTTCTGAACTGGTTCATAAAGTCCATCACATTTTCTCCATCGGCTTACAAAGCAGAATTCAGAGCGTGGTGCTGAGGATCGATGAAGTCGCATGCATTCCTGGGGATCATCACGTCATGACCTGATGACAGTTCCTCAACAAAACACCACTGTGGCTTCACACGCAAACCTGCAGCAGAAACACAATTTACAAAAAAATTAGGTTTCATTTCTGCTCGTCAAAAAAAAGCTTTTATTCTACCAAACTGCATTAAGTTATTGTAAATTGGAGCAAGAGAGAATACATTTAATACAAATGTATTTATTCAGACGCATAGGTGTAGCACAATATTTAAATGGATACTGAGAGAACGCATGAAAAGGAGTTTCTCTGCTTCACAAGTTGACAATGAAGCAAAAATATACGCCGAAAACAACTAACCAGCAAAAATACTGCACAGAGCAGCATTCCTCTACTGAGTTCAACCTCAAGATAAGAGCAGCCTGCTTGCTCCAAAGTCAAATTCCTGCTCTGCATTTTTTTCTGAGCGAGACTTTGTATTCTTCCCCGTGTCTGATTCATTAAGTCTGCTGGTGCCGGAGGAGAGGAGGACTGTGGGAAGGTGATGAACGCAGCCTGTCAGCACAGATAAGATGAAACAAATTCCTTGCAGAGGGACACAACTAAGATCGATGTGGGCCTCTCACAGAGAGGAAAGGTACTGCTGTGACTACAAGGTCAGAGCATTTAAACAAAGTGTGGAGAGTTTCTTCATCACTGGGTTCAGCAGGAGAGGGAGCAATCTGTTATTATTGTCAAAAATCAAGAAAACTCATCATTAAAACCTCCTGCTGGAGCTCTGATGACAGCGTGATTGGGATGCATTCTTTGTGTTTGTTAGTCGGACAGGGAGAAGTGATGAAACGGCAGCAGCCTGTTGACAGATTGCATTGATTTCTGGCCAAGGCAGCTCAATAGTTATGTAATGTTCTCGGCTTGGGGTGTTGGGGGGAAAATAAGCCATCAAGCTGCGGCTGATTATGATGACCGCGTTTCTTGAGCGTGGTTTTCAGCATCAGACTTGAAGCATGATAATTGATGCTCTTTGCTCCAGTTTGGAGAAGAAAGTTCGGGATTTATTGGACAGGAGCTCTGTCAGAGGAACATTCTAAATCCTTTTTGATTGAACAGATACATTTTAAGCCTTATAAAGAGGATTTTTAAAAAAAATTTTTCAGAGAACAAAGTTTTCTGTTTAATAAATTAAAAAAGGCTTCCCAATCCTGGATTTTCTCACCTTCAGGAAAGTAGAAAGTCTCCCCTGTTCACGCCGACTCGCTCCGCCTGGCTCCACGCACAGCGCTGCGCACACAGCGAGAATAAACTCCGCATCCTTACCGCTGCGCTCCGCTGCAGTTTAAATAAATGACATCGCGCTGAGTGTGCATGGTTCTGACCCAAAACCAAACTCCTTGGGACGCATGGACTTTTATAGCACAGGATCTTCCTTTCAGATTCTCATACACGGAGTCTATTGAGCCTGTGCCCGGCTGCGCCTCTCCGGGGCTTCCGGTGAAGTTCCTCCGCCGGCTTCAGAGGACGAGAGGGGGCCACAAACCCGGGATGGGGCCAAAGTCAGCAGCTTCCAGTCTGACCGTCGCTCCGCCGCCCGCTCCCCGGGATTGGAAGTCCATGATCGGTGTTAACTGTTTGAGGGTGCCTTGTTCGGTTCTGGTCCTGGACTCGGTCCGCGAATAACCGAGTCGGTGTTCTCCCTCCTTCTGCTACACCCCGTCTCTCTCTCTGCTCATGTCTCTCATCCTCATTTCTTATCCCCCTCCCTCCTTCCTTCCTACCCCTCCTCTATGTGAGCTTTTAAACATGTATATGTTTTAATAATATGGAGAAAAAAAATGAGTCCACTAAAATGATCAGCTTCTTTTATTTTACTTTTTATAGGTATATATTTGAGTAAAATGAACATTCTTCTTTTATTCTATTAACTACTGACATGTCTCTGAAATTCCGAGCAAAAATGTTGTATTTATTTGCAGAAAAACAGTCAAAATAACGAGAAAGATGCAGATCTTTTAGACATCAAATAATCCAAAGAGAACAAGTTCATATTCATTTAGAAACAACAATAGTAATGTTTTAAGAGTTAATTTATTTGGTGGAATAACCATGAAGTTTTCAGTGGGTTATTCCATATACACTGCTCAAAAAAATAAAGGGAACACTCAAATAACACATCCTAGATCTGAATGAATGAAATATTCTCATTGAATACTTTGTTCTGTACAAAGTTGAATGTGCTGACAACAAAATCACACAAAAATCATCAATGGAAATCAAATTTATTAACCAATGGAGGCCTGGATTTGGAGCCACACACAAAATTAAAGTGAAATGTTCCCTTTATTTTTTTGAGCAGTATATATATATATATATATATATATATATATATATATATATATATATATATATATATATATATATGTAGACTTTTTCATTTAGTAATTTCTATACAATAAATTTGAATATTTTAAAAGTCATGTTTTCATTAACTTTAAGTGGAAAAATATTACAATTAACTGAAAAAAAGAAGCTTTCAAACATCCATCTCTATGTATTTAATGTGTATTATGTGATACACTTGACTTAGTGATTAAGTTCCTAATATATATGGGCTTTTAGGTAACTGGTAATTATTGAATGGGAGATAAGTTGGAATAAACTGACTTTTAGTGTAAAGATAATTTGTTTTTATAATTAAAATATTTAAGCTCACATATAGATCTATTACAATGACATTGTGACATTTACATTTTTATAATTATTGCCTTAAATTTACTGTTCATTATCACAATGTTTTATTGCACCAAAAGAAAACATATATATATATATATATATATATATATATATATATATATATATATATATATTTTTTTTTTTTATAAACATGATATAGACTGCTAACTTGTCAAATGGCTGGCAGAACGTTATTTGATACAATCCAAAAGTGTCACAAGCCGCAAAACATCATCGCTAAATACGATGATGATGATTACGTTCACATTAATACTCTGTATCCAAGCATATTAATGTGAAGTTGAGTAGAAGGAAATGTGTGGTTGTAAAAGGTGCTCAAGCAACAGGGATAATTGCCGCCTCAGGAGGATTGTGAAGCAAAGCCAGTTATAGACTGTGGGGAAGATTCACAAGGCATGGACTGTAGCTGAGACCAGTGCATCAGCCACCATCCGACAGAGTTCCCGAAGTCCTATCAGAGGTCAAAGATCATTTTGCATTTGATTTGGAAATCAAGTTCCCAGAATCTGGAGGAAGGGACAGGAGACATCCACGTTTCTGTGAAGTTCCCACAATTTGCAGGACGATGAAATCTGTTGTTGTTGACACTTAGTGTTTGCCTCTGCTGAGATGCCCAATTCAGTTTCAGTTCAGTTTATTTCCAGACCCATTCAGTATATTAGAATATAACTGAAAAGTCATTGTTTTTGGAACTTTATCACAAAGTGAAGTTAGAATATTACATGAGAGCAACAAGTTAAGGAAAAACACTCAGATGTGGGCTTAACAGCATTAGCACCTGCTGATAGGTTTTTATTTTCAAAACTAGGTGCTTTTAATCTGACAAGCATATTGAGACATATATTCCAATTTATTGAATATTTAACATCAATTCACAACTATTGCTGTCCCAATGTACTAAATAATTTTCAGAAGTATCTATTTGATAAATTCCAATCATATCTAAACTCATCTCATAAAACATTGCAATTACAGTTTATTATGCGAGTTTCAGTTGTATACCCTGAAAAAAATAAAAAAAACTTCTCCAAGATTCTGAACTGCACCTGTTTATAAGATTTTCTTTTTCAGGGAACATCTTCTGCTGATTCATTGCCTTGAGTTCAGTTTTCAGTATTCCCTATCTGGATTTATTACTTTTTAATTCAAAAATATATGTTTTTTTTTCTACCTTATTGAATATGTATTTACAGTTTTAACATCAATGATCAGCATTGACATGGAAGGAATCTTAATTTTTGCTTTCAACAATCTTTCCTTTAATAATTATTTCTTTTAAAAACAGGGGGGGAAAAATAACTCAGTTTTTTTGAAGTCCTCAGACTCCTAATTCTTGTAGCGAAGTTGTTGAGTGGCAGCAGCTCCTGCAGGAGATGAAGCTTCCCGTTGGACTTTGGAGACATTTTTTTGTGTAGAGTGCCTTTTCATGTTGTTATTGTTTGCAAGAAGAGCGGCCGCTTGTAGGAGGAAGCACTCCTGTCAACAAATTTCCAACAAAGTGCTGTAATGAATGAAAAACAAAACTTAAAGGAGAGCAGCAGACCAAACTGGGCCCAAAGCACCACTGTCACAAACACGGTCTGTGGCTGATTTAGATCATCTGTTCTCAACTCGGAGGCTTTTACTCCATCTGCCAAATATGACAGCTGCTACTGCGTCTCAATGCTCCAATCTATGAAATTAAAATTCAGACTCAATCCGCCTGCAGCTCATCATTGTGCATTGAGCTTGTGTCCAACATGACAATATTTTTGCCACGTCAATGTAATCTGGATGCTGTGGCTTAACCCTGCAGGAACCTGAAAGGCTGCTCCAAGAGTCAGATTAACTGTACTGGCTTGAAGTGTAATGGATTACCTGGATCTGTGACCGGATTACATGGATCTAAATTTACCGAACAGAATGGGAATCCTGAAATGTTTTTGGCTAAATGTGCAGAAATAGACAAGTAGTCAAGTTAGTTTTGATTAAATTCTTTGGTGCAGAGAAAATTGAATTACACAATGAGTTTTAAATAAGTTGAATCCAAACTCAGATGGCTTGTGGACCATGATACCCAGGCATGAATGATGCACATCCATCTATCATTACCTAAATCATCCATCTGTCCGTGACCAAAGCCAGCCAGCATTAGCTTCTGTTTTGAGGTTTGGACACAGAGGTAACATTTCCTGCAGGCTATTTTTGAAGAACTTAGGGGAATGCAGAGGTTATAATTGACAGACAGCCCTCCAGAGATGTCTGGGTCACCCCAGTGTCTCCCTCCAGCAGAATATGCCTCTAAGAGAGATTCCCACACGGCATCCTTATCAGATCGTCTGTCTTCAGTTGAATCCCTTCTACAAAAAGAGGTCCAGTTTAAGATAAAAAAAAATCTGTTGGAATGGCCTCAGTTTGGAGAAGCAGGGATTATTTATCACTGTGGAGCGGCAGTAACAGCTGATCACACTGAGACGGGTTCTGAAGCACAATAGAAGTTCGGTCTCACACATTTTGCATTTTATATGTGAAGGTACAGAGCAGGATGCAAATGCAGGGAGAAGAGCAGGAGGTAGGCAGATAAAAAAAAAACTTGCAAAACCTAAAAAAAATAAATAAATAAGTAAGTCTGGTCAGCAAGCAGCTCTAGTGTTCCTGGTGGAAGATGTGTTTTGGAAATGTTTTGTCATTTTTATCTTAACTTATTTCAGGATGCTGTTGTAGCTGTTTTAGTTGCGTAATCAAGTATTTAGGAATTGGTCTCTATGCATGTTGATCTTATTTTCTCCAAGGCTTACTCTGGTATTGAGCAGCCCAGAAAGATGACGACTACAATCCATAAAGCCACGTCAATAAATATAATTGATGTTGTTGGTTAAATTTTCTAAATATACTCTTCGATACTTTCAGGAAACGGCACTCTGACAATCAGTCTTTTGATCTCCCAGTATAAATGCTTTCAGCTGATTTGAATCTTACCTAAAACTTTGCCTGAAGCTCTGGATGAGACTTTAATACCCACCGAAACACAGTCGACCTGTTTCAGTGCTTCCAAAGTATTTCTGCAGACGTCCTTTGGAGCCCAGACTCTGGCACCGCGCCTCAGTCTTTGCTCCACATCTTCTGCTTTCCATGAAGGAGCAGAGCTCAGACAGACAGAGAGCAGCTGAGACAACAACAAAGAGGTTTCTGTCAGGACTTCAGGTGAGGCTGCTGTGACATGAGCTTCAGTGAGAGTCAGGTTTCTGTGCTGAGAGGAAAGCTCAGTCAGGGCTGGATTATTAAGCAGGAAAAAACGCTCCCAGTCTTCCATCTGTTTGGGTGGTTTGACTTCAGGGAGGACACAGACGATCTGTTTCTGATATCCTAACAGCCCTGATAGTTTGAGGGGATTATTTAGCATTAAACTTTCATTAAAAAAAAAAAATACAGGTTAATTTTTGATAAATAAGCATTGTGCAAAGTCCCAAAGGTATTTCTGCTCTCCAGTTGGGAATGTCTGGAATGCTGTCAAGAGATGTTTGTGTATGCAAGTGTTTATAGAATCAGTTTAAATGAAGCTTAAAGTTGGCGATTAACATGAAAAATCAAACGAGAGCTCCAGAAATGACTTGGTGGAGAAAACACACATGTTCCTGAGACACGGAGAACTGTGTGAAATTTCTTAATTTCTTGGCTACATATCATGTTTTAATTGTTTGATGCACAATATGCTTTCGATTCAGAAAAGGGGAGGAGCCAGAACCATGATAATTTGTGTGTCATGGAAAGTTGGAACCTATATGCGATCAATCAGAACTAAATCCCAGCCTGTTGGTTTGATAGATTTTCTGAAGAGATTTAAATCTACATTTAACTGAAGTTTTCAGTTAAAATTACATTACTTATTTTTACCATTTGCCTGACTGTTTCTAAAAGAGAGAATTCAAGGATGAGGATAAAGGTTTTCCCTCAAACTGTGCCTTCCAGAAGTTTCATAATTAGCTTTCAGGGACTGGACTTGAAGCAGGCCTGCCTCAGAAAATCCTATCTGTTGGTGTGAAAACGTATCGGTTTGACTGGGCTTCAACTGCTGAAAATATTGTCCACTTAGTGCTCATGTTGGGCAAGACTGCTTCATTCCAGAAGCTGTTGAATTATTTCTTTACACAGGAATTTCTAATAACATCCAGAGATCATTTGAATAGATTCAGTTCCAGGATTGAAAGTATATCTGAACTCTCATGATTAAGCTGGACCTTTGCTTGAGAAGCGTTTGCTCAAGAGGACATTTGTCTGTTGTTTGTGTGAAACGTTGTTTACCGCCACCTGCTTCATGTGGGTTTTTATCTGCGTAGGAAAACACAAAGTCAAAGTCTGCTGAAGGTTCGTCACTTCACACGTCGCTCCTTTGTGAATTTAAATCAGATTTCATCATGTTTTACACTCCAGCATAAATTCTTTGTTAGATCTGGTCTCCATCAGCTCCCGGGCAGATCATGGCTTGCATCATGTCTCCATCGTCAGCAGGCATCAAAGCAGCTTCCTGCAGAGACGTAGTGAAGGTTGCTCTCAGCTAAAAAGAGCTTTTCTTTGTGTTTTAGATGAAATGTTTTAGGGGTAATTTTTTTTTATGCATTTTTATCATCAGGTCCACATCTCTACAGGTGTTTTCTGCATGGTCTTTATGTTACCTGATGAACAGGCTGAAAACCCCAGGCCAGAATCCAAAAACTAAAGTATTTATGATGATGAAGGATAGGCTGCAGGAATGGCTATCCAGCTAAAATTGTTTGATCTGAATGAATGGAGGTAGAAAAACTGTTTTTTGATTACATTTTTGCGTTATGCTATCGCCTCGCTCTGAATGAAATGCTATTATGTTGACAACAGTTTTCTTTGCGGGTCTCTCAACTCATCAGCAGATCCAGCTGTCTGTCTTCCTCTTTCGCACTGCGACTCTAAACAGCCTAGTGACTGATGCTCAAAACAGCTGTACTCAAGGCGTAAAACCAATTTGTGCTTTCATTATGTACTGGCGGTTTGGACAGGATGATACTCCTCTTTGTCTGATGGCAGATTGATGGCTGCTCCTCTCCTTCAGATGGATTATAAAGGAAGAGCTCAGATGCCAGAAAATATTTAGTCCTGACTGAAGCTTAAATGTCTCCAAGCGATGATAGGGGTCCTGTGCCATTAATTCACGAGTCCTATATGACCCCAACGTACATCTGAGAGGAACATTAAAAGGACAGCTTAATGCATCAACATTAATTTCAGTTTCTTTTTATTTTTATTTTTTCAGGGCAATGACAGATTGAGAAGACGGTGTTTTTAAGTTTGAAGAAACTTTGGTTCAGTGGGGCGGATAGTTGCAACCAGAGAATTGTGGGTTCGAGTCCAGGCTCCTCATCAGCCGCATGCTGAACTCCACTTTACCCTGCACACATGAGTACGAATGTGTAAATATAGAATTGCCATTGATCATTAGTTACCATGGTAACAAACCCAGGTGAGATGTGAAATATCAGGGCGATAATGAACCTTGGAAACTGAACCTGAAGCGACCTTAAAAAACCATAAATCCTTCTTATAGCCGAATATTTTGAAGAAAAGTTCTGCTCTCCTTTACATTTAGCTAAACCAGATATATTTGTTCACTACATAAAAGACAAACCTTCCGTCTGACTGATTTTTGAGATTAGTTGGGTTCATGAGAATTATTTCTATATGCTGAATGACAGGAGATGGATTTATGTCCCGGAGAACAAAATGTTTTAATGTGAACAGTATGAAACAAAAACAGAAGGTGTTGTTAAGATACTCTCCAAAGCTATTAAGAACGTCATTATCCACAGAGAAATAAATCCGGTACCAATATGGGCTGAAGTGCCACTCAGAAAGAAAATAAACCATTACAGCAAAATCAGCATAAAAGCTTAGATTATTTTTCAGCTGAAAAAAAGACCTTGCTTTCAGGAAATATGTCCTGTGGGCTAATGAAACTGAGGAGCTGGATGAAAAACGGGGGACGGGGCAGCCTGCCTATTCCAGCTGTGAAGTACTGGGAATCATGTGTTGGTCTTTTGCTACAGGATGGATTGGTGCACTTTGCAAAAATAGCTGCAACATCAAAACATTGACCAGAAAGTTAAAGCATGGGAGTAAAAGATTCTTGCGGAAGAACACTGAAACGTTTGACCCAAGTCGTATAATTTCAAAAGCAATTCGACCAAAATTCTCAAACTCATTGTTGTGGAATTAAGCAGGGAGAAACAGTTTTGAAAAACTTTTTTCAGTTCTATTTTATCTTTATAATGTTATAAGTAAGATAAAATACACCCATTTCCATTAATAAAGTGCAGCAGCATGAACACGCAAAAGAAAAGCTAAAATGTTTCCTCTTTGTCCATCTCTCTTTCACTTCCTTATTGAGCAACATTTAAATCTCTACAGAGAGCTGGACTCAAGTTCAAGTTTGTAATATGAAAAACAGTCTTTTTAAACAAAACGATCTCCAAAAACTTAATGTAACTCATGGATCACTCATTTGTCATTTAGTTGCTGATTGATATAATGAAAGGTTGGAGCAGTAGTGCTTAAAAACCGTCTCATGGTGCTGGACCCGGTTCTCCTCCAGGGGAGCAAAGAACTGAAAACATTTTCCACATACTAACGCACCACAGATGTTGAATGAGAGGAAAACAAAATTACAACAGGTGGGAAGTTCAGAGCCCCGCAAAGAACAACGAGGAACTTCAGCTGCTGAACTTCCTGAGCATGTGGAGGCATCCTCCGAAAAAGAAAAATATCCGATTAAAAAATGAGTAGACATGAATGTAGAAGGACCTTTCATTGAAACACTTTAGCTTGAACGTAAGCTGTAGTTTGAACAGGGGAGAAAGCTTTCAGACAAAAGCAGCCGCTGCTGAGGAAGACCTCCAAACAAGAAAGAATTGCTTGAATATTTTGTTCTTCAGAGTTGTGTTTTTGTCAGAACTTATTTTCTTTAAGTTTCAGTTTTTGTCTCTTCTGCCTTCTATTCTGCGTTTTTCTCCAGCTTCCCTGATCACCTCCTTGATAACAATGCCACCACCTGCTCTGATTCTCTTTACCTCACCTGCAGCCACTTCCCTAATCAGCCTCCCTGTCAGATATATGCTTCACCCCCCACAGATGCTCGCTGTGTTGTTTATTTGGCCTTGTTTGTTTCATACGAGCTCCGATTTCAGCAGAACTTTCAGATTTAGTTTATTTAAACTTTTTGTTTCAAAAACTTCTTCCCTCCTGCATGTAGCATCCACATCCTCACGTTTCTAACATGTTTTGTCACTTCTAGTATTCTTTTTTTTAAAATCTTTTAATGAAATGTTATTCTGTTTCAATATATCAGATGTCACACATTTAGGATGTCATGTTAAAGATTTAACCTGTTAAATCTGGATTCTTCATATATTTTTAAAGCTATAACATCACTTTATTCATTGTATCTAAGAAGATTCAAGAGTGGATAAATGTTTCCATTTAGTTGCGCTCTATTAGGTTGCTAACCAACTCTTCCACCTAACGCTTTACTTGAATTTCATAGCTCAAAAGGCTCCATTCATCATGCCTGGCCGGTAAACAGAAATATTTAAGCACAGCCAAAGCTCAACTTACTCTCCGGTAGGATTTTCTCCCTATTTAAACAGAATTTAAACACCTCACACAGCACACATCTATACTCAATAGTTTCTCAGATTTATAGGTCCTATGGCTGCTTGCATCCAGCACCAAATTCCTTAAGAACATAAAACCAAATGGATTACCTTTTGATTGGTCCTTCTTGGACGGCGTTCTTGGTCCAGCACCAATATTCTGGTCTTCTGCCATTCAAGGCTAGCTGGCTTGGCATCCATTCCAACAAAAACACACATTTCAGTATTTTGATTAAATAAGTAATAATATTGTAACACTATAAAAATAGACCTGGACAGCTATTAGTGAATCAAAAAAAAATAAAAAAAATAATCCTCTTTTGATGAAATTGGGTGACAGAAATTTATACAATGTGTTGATTTTTAACAACTAAAATACACACATTATATTTTTAGATATGCTGACAGCAGAATCTTCTGGATAACACATTACAGCTGTTCTGGCTTCAGATGGAGATTCTGTGTTAGTGGACAGTTGATGGGACAAATTGTGTCAGGAAGGTTAACAGAAAGCTATTGACACATTTAGTACTTTGCTACATTGCTGGAGTCTGTACTGGAATGCTTTGTCGGACTTAATATTGCAATTCTTTTAACCACTGCAGGAAAAATGCAGTTAAGTTGGCTTTTTTTTTTTTTTTCAGTTTACACTTACAGTGGGTCTTTGTAACTTTACACAGAAACAACAGAATTAATGCAACTGCAACTCAAATATTGCCTAATGACCTGGTAATATTATTTAATCTCTTACATTGCTTTGTCATTGCTTCACTCACCTCAAGATGCTAGATGCCTGAGAACAGGAAGTGAAACAGACAGAAGTGATGAGACATTTTTTACTGTCTTATTAATTTAGCTAAAAAAAATATCGGATCACTTAGGAGTTCTTGAAACTTTATTCCCAAGTGGTTAGTCAGTCCTTTTAATAACATTTTAAAAAGTGACATGAAAGAAATGTAAAGTGATGCCTAAAAACATAAAATACACATCACTGGTTCCAGGATACATGCACTGTTCAGAGAGTTCACATCAAAAGTCACACACACACACACAGCAGCACTTGGTCTTTCACAATATCCTGTTCTTTTCTCAACTTTGAGCTAAACAAGAATCAATCTGTGTGTCCTGATGTTCATTTAACTAAATATTATACCAAATAAATTGTTCCAATAATTTATGTAGCAAGTTGTAGCTCTAAATACTGAAGGTTGTTGCTCCAGTATCTTCTCAAAAGTTGTAATTTTCTTATTAAAAACACATTTTATGTCAGACAATAAACTGCTGGTTGAACTGGTCACCTTCCCGAGTCATACTTAATATTGAATGAAGTCTTGGGAATTTCTTCTACCTTTATATCTCAAAGTTTTTACCGACTTTGAAGAAACTTGTTTCCTTCAACTTTGCTCTAAACAGTCCTGGACTATGCTTTTGTTCACCCAAGCTATAGATGAATCTGTGCTGAGAGGAAATACATAGGGTTTTCCACAGTGACTGGTTGTGGGTTTGGACTCTTGGGTCTGTTGTTTCTTTAGGAAACACTTCTTCCTTGTTTGCTTGTGGGAGATGCAGCAGTACTGAGCGACAAGAAGCAATTTGGATGAAAATGCAGCTCAGCTCTTACATTGTTATCTCGTATGTTGTTCTTATATTCCCGTAGGATACCAGTGTGTGAAACAAGCCTTGTGCCGTATTGTGAGGAGGTGGAAGAGAAAGTAGTGCTGTCTGTGAGAAGAAGGTCAGATGGCGGAAGAAGGTCAGAGGTGAAAATAACAGAAAGGTGTTTCCCATCAAAGGCCTGGCTGCAGCAGAGAGATGCAGCTGTTTACTGAATGTCTTATGAAGTTGGTAACATAATCTCAAGATGCCCGTTTCTAAAAGTTTTGAATTTTTTAGCAAAAAGTTTGCAATATCTTTTTTGAAATCATTGTTTTTGGATTTCCTTTAGACATTTAAGTAGAAAACGCTGAACTGTTCATCACTCTTTAAAATATGTTTTCACCTGCTCATTTTATTTGTAACTTCGATCCAATAATGTACATTCCTTGAATACATTCAAGTAAAAGTCATGGTTTGTATTTAAACAGGCAGTTTTCAAAGGTGGTATAATATTTGCAAATGCTTGTGCAGTAATAAGTTACCCAAGTTTAAAGATACATCCTCCTGCTGCTGTTTAATGTTCATTTAACTCTGAAAATCATTATATATACACACCTTTCTGCAAAATTTTATGAATAATTAAATTAACATGTACTTGATATATAGAAATATTTATTGGTAAATTGTCAATGAATTCAGGTTGTATAAGGGGTCCCACTAAAGCATTTCAATGGGGTTAGGGTCTGATCTTTGACTACACCATTTCAACACCTTGATTCTTTTTGTTTCAACTATTCTGTTATAGATTTGCTGCAGGATTTGAGATTATTTTCCTGTTTCAGACGTCCAACAGATGTCCTCCCATTCATAAATTGGTGTACTGAGATCATGGTAGAAGTTCAGATGATGAATCCTCCACTACCAAGCTTAATAGTTGATATGAGGCATTATGTTTGTTTTTTTTCTCCAGACCAGGTCCTAAGATTATGACCAAACATCTCAACTTTTGTCTCATGTGTCCAAAGGACAATGCTTCAGATGTTATGTGGTTTATCCATATGCATCTTAAACTAAGTGGTGCTGCCACTGAGGCCCGAAGAGGAGACAAAGCTCTTTGTCATTTTTTGTAATTTCTCTGACCTTGGGGAATATTTTCTGCAGTATTTACCCCCTCAAAGCTTGCCGCTATCAGCTTTCTTTTTGTTTTCCAGTTGTGAAGAATTTTTCTCATACATTATAGGATGACAGAGTTCAAATATTTTGGAATTAAGATTATAAAACATCCCGATATTGATGAACAGCAACAGTCAATAGTCATCATGCACACATTCGGTTTCCCCTCTACAATCCTACAAATACAGCAGGGTTAGATTTAGGTTTTCACTTAGTTTCTCTATTTTCACTTCATTGTTGAAGAAAACATGGAACTGTGGTGATTTTTTTACACTTATAAAACATTTTAGAACCAGTTCAGTACCACATTTGTTTTAGTGAATCTTAATATTTAAACACTACAATAGAACAAGAACTTGCTTTTTTCTTTTTTTCATATTTCTTTTACCTTTTTTTTCCCCTTTGGAACATTAATATTTTACCTGCTCACTCTGCTTGTTGCCCACTACATTGTAAGTTTTTTATGATCTTTTGATGCTCAGACTGAATTTTAAAAATCACCTTTTTCTTCAGGTTACATTAATAGTCTCTAACTTTTCCAGCACCACTAATGTGAAGTGCATTACTTTAAAATGACTCAGGGGGGTTGTTCTATATTTGAGCCAGAGTATCAAGGTTTAAAATTATACATTCCTGGTTGTATTAATCCCTTAAGCCCTCGGCTGTTTTTTTAAACTTTCACCTGGAAAAACATCGTCGGATTCGGTCTGTAACTGCTCCACAACTTCTGAGGCAAAATGAACAACCTCAGGCTGAAATGATAGGAGACACTCCTGATACACAACAGGAACAAACCTGTTTCTGAAGGCAAAAACTGCAGTCAATTTTTATTGTTGTTAGCGTCTTAAAAATGACAACTGAGCAGCATCTGCATGTATTTAGAGGACAGATTTTGAAACAGACTGCAGGAAGTTTACTGTTGCTTGGGCCATTATTTGCACATAAAAAACAGCATTTCTGTACTTGTGATCTATAAAAACTGCTCTGACGATGAGCTGATTATAAAATAGGTGATCAGAAAAGAACAACATCAAACTATCATCTGAAAAATCTGCTGCAGCACCTAAAATGATATCCATGTTGATGTTCTCTTCTTTTATCTGCTGAAATGCTGCAGATGTTAGGCTGTTCAGGTAATTCTGTGTGTTTGAGCATCCTCCTTGTTTCAGTTTAAGGTTTGATTAGGAGTCAGAACATGTCATTAAGTCTTTTTACTGCCTGTTACTGGCAGAAGATGACCACAGAATATTAAATGGGAACAATAAAGAACAACCGAGGCAGCTCTCGCAGAAAACTCACACACTCAGGACCTACAAGATGAATTGAACAAATAAGAATCCACAGAAATACAGTCCCACAGATGCAGAGTGTAGAATATCAGGATATTGGCTGCTCTCTGCTCAGATTTATGGAGGCCAATTGAATGATCCTGAGTAGTGAGAGAGTGTATTTTGGCAGGGCTCAGCTGCAGCCTCCCGGCCAACACACACTTCCACATATTAACCGGAAAAGTCAGTGGAAGGCCTCCTAAGCAAATACAGAATGAAAACAATATCCATTAAAGCGGTGGCTGGTTCAGCCTAAGTCAGAGCGGCTCTGAAAGCAGCACCGAGTGACGAGCTGTCATCACTCAAACACATGGTTCCCTTAGTTTGACCAAATCTCCTCTACTATGCAGGAAGCATGTTTCGGATCATCTCTTGGATCTCCTATAAATTGGAACTTGGACGTCTGAACAGGAGTATGGTCTTTATTATCTCCTACAGGCTTGATGTACTGACTAAAACTGAGAACCTTCAGAAGACGTGCGCCTGGCTGAAAATCATCTAGGTTTTCATCCTTGAGGCTACTAAGACTTTGAAACACAGTACAAGGCTCCACTGTACCCTTGAATAATAAACTGTGAATAGTGGTTTACTAGTCATGGATTCTCCTATTTGTGGATTATTTCCATAGATGGTTTTGTAGCGTATATCTAAAATATTTTAAAGAAGAAATGCAGCTTGGACAGCTAAAATGCCTTGGTGCAGCGCTACTTGACATACTAGCGTTTGCAAATCCACCAATCAAGGAGCACCATTTATTTTCCTTGGCACTGATTGGCTGTACCAGAGTTGTCCCAGAACCTCATATTGTATGCTTTTATAGAAAATAGAAAAATAAAAATAAATAATATATATATATATATATATATATATATATATATAGAGAGAGAGAGAGAGAGAGAGAGAGAGAGAGAGAGATGTAAAAACTATACAAGTGGACATAAATTCACATTTATTTATAAAACACGTTTAATTTAACAATTTGTTTGACCAGTGCTGTATACCATGAAAACAAATCAAAACATAGATAGTAATAAAATATAGCAAAAAGTATGTCCAATAAAATGGATATTCATTTCCAACAAATGGAAATGAATGACCCAAACTATGTGAAAAGCCAGTGAGGACAGATGGCAAGTGAAGCATGTCTGGTATTTAATGGAAACCTGTTCCATGATGTTGGAGTTAAACCCAAGGTCAGGATAAAATAATGTCTGATAATGACACTAATTTCAATCCAAATTTTTATGTGTGTTTTATTGAGTTTCACATGTGATTCTGCGTGGTAAAATAGAAAATAAACAGAAGCAGAAAAACTTGGAGTATGATCATTTAAAACATATCAGAATACAAATTCAGATGGATCTAAAATCCATCTGTGACCAGTTTAAATGGTGAATGATGTTTTTGCTGTAAAGTATTGCTAAGCTATGTTGATAAAACCAGGATGTTTTTTTTTTTCCTCATCACTCCCTGTCTCCACATTACTGTTCCAGTCAATGGAGATTTTCTGTGTGAATTTTACAAACACTGTTCATACAAATTTCATGGCAAACTACAACTGTTCTTATATTTCTTATTATTTATTTATTTTTGGTGATCAAGCATAAGTAACTGCAATTTATGATTGCTACTTGCCTAGCTGGAATATCCTGAAATTGTCTCCCATGAGGCTGACAAGGAGGAAACTGTCCCTGCAATCATCTCTGAGCATCTTCCTCATATCAGACATACAGAAAGAATAGATCATTGCAGTTTTCTTGCAGCAAGAAACACAAAGAATCCTGCATGAAATATAGCGGAGCTGCTGTTGCTGCGCTGTGATATCTTCTCAGAATTTATGCAAGTATTTACGAGACATTGCATCATTTTGTTCATTTCACACATGAGCAGTAAAAGAGCATTTTTTGGCACCTCTGCCAGAGACAGACCCAAGTTTGGGTGTCCTAATAAAGGAAGAATTATTTAGCTGGCACTGGCAGTGCTGATTGAGACTTGAGCTTTAATTAAAGATTTCATGCATCCCAGTTTCTGGCAGACGTTGCCGCTTCCTCTGTTTCTGCTTCAGTTCCTGCCAACGTCTTTTCAAACGCAAACCTCCAGTCGTCTGTTGAACTCATCCGGGGACATGCAGGAGAAATGAGTTCAGTCACACAACTTCATGTCTTCCTCAGCCTGTCTGTGATGCCAGGGTTTCCAACCTACAGTCATTGAGAAGAGTCAGTGAAAGGCCACAGTGTTGCTGGCAGCTGCAGCGACTCTCAAAAGGCCACATTACAGGAGTCTCAGCCTGTTTTGTGCAACTACGCACTTTATAGAGCAAAGGGAAAAGTGAAATAAGTTGAGATATGAGAAGCCGTAAAAGCAAAAAAGTACAAAAAAGAAAGGTAGTGTGCACATAAAATGCTGTCAGGTTTTAATTTTAACTGCAAATTGTTGGTACCAAACTGAAACACACTTTAAAAGACTCTAACATATTTGAATCTCTAATAAGAAACATGTCAAACAGAACACTAATAAATAGATAAACAGTTTGGTTAAGCCACCAGCATCATTTCCCCATAGAAACCATGGACTCACCTGTTGCTGAACTCTGCATGTTTTGCAGCCAGTCCTGTCATTTCTGTCCTGCACAGCTGTAATTGCAAAGTGCATCAGTCAGAAACAATTTGCTCTGAACATCTCAGTGACTCAGTGATGTGGAAGCTGAGTGCGTGTGTTGAGCAGCGGTAGAGATTAACTGATTAGTACAGCAAACAATTTTTGGTCTGAACTAAGCTTCCTCCAGCTCCTCTCCAGCCTGAAGAGACGCTGAAGTGCATCACACAGCTGCGTGGTGCACAGCTACGGGACATCTATCTAGTCACGCTGTGTCCTTTCCTCGTTCCTCCCTTTTGCTCCAGGTGACTTTTAGTCAGTTACCTTTTCTTTCAGTAATGTCTAATTGTTTTTTAGTTTAAGTGTTCGGTAATCTTGGCTGCCCTCTGCAGAAGAAGCCGCTGTAATCCAGCGAGACGCTGAACAAATTTCTAAAGTCAGTCTGAAACTTGCCTGCAGTTACAAATGTATTGGTGGAATGATTCAGTATTTGGGAAACCCTGGTTACTGTTACCAAATCCCGTTTTAAATCATTCTTTATTCGATAACTCTTGATGCAAAATAAGTTGAATAAATCTCTCTAATCAAGTTAACGATGTAATAATTAACCGTTATTAAGTAATCGTTAAATTTTGGAATTGTTTTGTAATTTCCTTTCCTGCATTAAGACTGAAAACTTGATGCCATTATTCAAAATTTCGATGTGAGTGTAACATGTGGACGGATTTTAAGGTGGGTGTAGAGGGTGGGCGTGTTTAATTTCTTCATCCTAATCAGTGAATCTTTTATAGTTTTTCCACCTAAAACACAAGTCTGATGTTTTTCATATCATATTCTCTGCCGCTCAAGTCGCCTGTGGACTTCAAAGACAGTAAAAACCTTTTAACAAACCATAAGATCTGCCTGCAACAAAAACCCTAAGCCACTAAAGCCTTAAACTTGGAGACAAAAAGCAGGTCAGAGATGTAGAAAAAGAATCCCTGCTGCTCTGTTGGTCTCAGATTTTAACCTGAAAGGAAGAAGTACTCCTTCAGCCAGAATACATCTCACATTATTTATATAAGTGGGGAAAAAAACCCCACAGAAACCATTTGAGCTTGGTTTTCCAGTGGTGTGCTCCCCTTGCATTTTTGAGTGCTGCCTTGGGGGCAGAACTCTCTTTAGAGGCTCTCCACATTCAGGACAAGTAACTGGCCCAAAGCATGAGAGGAGAGACTGTGGGCACAGAGCAGGTGGCGGTAGTGGGTTTGTTTAGGAGCTATCGGAGTAGCTACGCATTACATGGTACCCTGCTTGTTTTCTGGGAAATCAAGAAAAGGAGTTCCTGATTTAGAGTCAAACATCGGCAGGGAGCAACAGGGAAGTTCTTAGATTCCTGCAGGATAAGAAACAAAAGCAAAACAAATAATCTGTGATGAAGGTGTCCAAAACATAGTGAATTATCTTGTCTGAAAGTGTAAAGTAATTAAAAATGTCCAATACATCTGCTTTGATCTCGGACTTGATAAAACATGTTGGACCAGCAGCAGATGACACGGCTCATAAACCCTTTACTGACTGGATGTTTCAGCCTGAAGCAGGACCATCTTGTTTTCTGTCCCTCCTCATTCTTCTCCCAGACACTAAGACAAAATAAAATGCAGAATACATGTTTTTCTTTACTTCCATCCGAGAAGAGGACTTTGGATAATTGAACAGCAGTTTATGTGTTCACTTTCGCTCAGGTAGATGTTATACTGATGCTGGTTCTGAAATAACTTAACACAACAAATGTAAGACTTTTGGATCACATTCTCAGTGTGGTGGTTCAATAAGAAATGACTCCGCTCACAGTCAACTCCTTCTGAGGTTTTGCTTTGTTTTCCGCTCAAGGTTCTGAATATCCCTGTTGGTCATGCACCTCTTTCCGCCACACTTCTTCCTTCCACTCAGCTTTCCGGTAATGCCCTGAAATACAGCGCTCTCCTTGCGTATATCTCTGCAGTGCTCTTTGAGACACAACTGTGTTTTGGTTATTTAGTCAAACATCTTTTTCTGCGTGACTCCTCTGATGTGTTCAACAGCTCCATGGATTTGTATTCACATCAGCCGAAAGCCGGAGCTTTCCTCGTGCAGAGGATAATTTCACTTGTACATCATGTTATTTCCAGCTCCTGTCCAATTTATCATGAGCATCCAGCACTATGACCTTATATAAGATGGAAAAAAAAGAAGAAAAAGAAAACCATCAGTTTCCCCTTTAAAGTTTCCATGATAGGTGGTTGTTGTTTTTATCCAGACTTGGAAAACTGTGGATTTACAGAGGAGTAGAATAATAAAGATGTCCCATCTGTGTGCTGTTAAAGTGCGGTGAGATCATTCTAGCCCTGAGGTGGGGTTCTGAGTCTGTTATTTCACTGAAGGAGGTGTTCATTTCACAGGACATCCAAACATAAATCATTCCTCTTTCCGAGCGGCTCTGCAGCTCAGACACCTCAGCTCAAAGTGTTTGACTGAAGCTGCGCGGAGCTGCTGGAGATTTTCCTCAGCAAGTCCTTGGAATTCTTTTTGCTGTTCCATTAATAATCCAGCACAGCCGGAGGGGCTGGGCGCGCATGTTCTGGTCAAGGACAGGAAAACTACTGCTGAAGGTGTTCTTAAATATTTTAATGTTGGCCAGAATGGGGGGGAAATAATAAGACTGCAGCTTAATGCTCCGGTTTATGATGCTGGTGAAAGAGGAAGCTGGGGGAACTTCAGAAGTTCACCCACAGATGCTCAGTCACAGGAATAGTGAATTTAAAGTAACACTGATCACAACCGGTGGCAGAACTACACTGTTTAATAGTCAATTTTTTTGTTTTTGCCAAGTTTTTTGGCACGAAATGAGCTTTTCAGGAAGTTGCACAAAACCCATCTGATATAATCTTCATGGCCACAGCTTTGAATGCATTTTCTGTTCTGATTCAGCTGGAGAATAAATAATTGAGGCAGCTCCTTCAATCTAAACGAAGACTCAGTGATGGAATCTCTGACTTTATTCCAGCGTGGCCGATTCCCATGAAGAGTAAGGCATGGGTTGAACTGAGACTGAGAAAAGGGCAAAATCCTTTCTGCCAGATGAGTTGATTGGGTTTCCAGGGAATCTGGGGTCGGTAGATGGTGGTTTGTGTTTATGATTCCACTCTCTTTTCTTCCAGACCGTGATGAGACGGACGGTGCAGCGCTGGATGACGGACAGGTGGGAGAACTTGGTGATGGGATGTGGAGGATCGAAGGGACAGCCAGAGGAGTGGGAGGAGATTGACGGAGGAAATGCTTTGATAAGTTCACCAGAAAACTTTGAGGACAAAGAGGCAGAGAGAATGGATCCAGAAGGAATTCAAGAATTGGAAAGGTTTCCTCAGAAGGAGGACAACGAAAGGTAAACATCCTCTGAAGCTTCCTCCCACGGCAATCTGATAGCGCCAATGTCTGCACACGCCTGTTAAAATGCCGGGCTTTGTGACATAAATCAGAAATATTTCCAGGTTTAATGTGACATTTATCCTGTACAACAAAAAAAAACAAGCATATCTTTTTGAGGGAGATGTTCACAAAAATCTCAATGATTCCATTTTACAAAGAGTTGAGCACCAAATTATGTTCTGTATTTGCCTTGTCACTATACATTAAGGCCAAACCTGTTATTTCTATTATATTTTTATTGGCATGTTTACAGCCTCTTGGGTTTTGAAAGTTAAAATCTTGTTTTGTGAACCAAGGGATAAGAATGTAGGAGGAGGGGGAAATCTGTTTGGTGTGTACATTTAACCCGATTGCAGTTAAATATAATTTTCTACTAGTTCAAATTGTAAGCATGAATCAAAAATTTGCATACAGACATTTGTACAATTTTTGAAGTCTGTTAATGGAAACATGGATTCGGTCAGAACAGAGGTTGGAAGTATTAAGATTTGTAAATCAAGTAGAAAGTTTCCGTCACGTCTTAAAGTCGTCTTCACCGTTAAATGAGGCAGATTCTCACTGATTGCTGATCAGCTCTAATCACTGATCGCAGCATATTTAGCACAAACAGCTCATAGGTTTTAGAAACATCCAGCCTTCCACTGAACGTCTCTTTGTGAATGTTGTTTAAGTCTGCAGGAAGACAGAAGGTCTGCCTCTACAGGTAGTGTAATCAGGATAAAATTCATGTAATCAGAGGGAATATTTTTGCACCGAGCTTCAAACGGTGACTGATGGATATGACTGAGACCAAAGCTCCTCAGTTAAGAAGCCAGCAGGGTTCAGTTTCCTAAGGCCAAATTAGCATTTAAATGAACTTTGAACAAAGAGTCTGCTGGCGTGAATGAATGGATCTGAACCTGCACAGGGGCTCACCTGGCAACTCGACCCATTCATCTTCCTCGCCTCCATCAGGGGGTGGGGATGACATCGGATGGTGGTGACAGGTGGAGGTGTCTGTCCAGCCCAACTCACTGGTTCAAAAAGAGTTGGTTTGCCCACAACAGGACCGGACCCAACAGCCCGATCACTGTGGAGGGACAGTTCAGATCGCTTATTCAATGACCGTGAGGATAGGATTCACTTCCCAGCTTCTGCTGTCATCCATAAATAAAACTTCATTTAACACTCTGTGGCCTGTAAACACACCCCACACCCATGCATGTAATTTTCCTTGTCACAAACACAAGTCCGTACCCCTGGGAGCCGGTGGAAGTCCCATGGCTACATATTTCACAGAACTCTGAGGAAAATTTACAATAAAGTCTCCTTTTTTTTAGACAAATAATTTATTTTCTCTTCTCTGCTGAACCTGTAAAAGAAGATAAGTGGAAAAGCCACAGCTGTTAAAGAAGTAGTTTCGGATTACTCCCACAATCCAGGACAATATTTATGCTCCATATTGACTCTGGTCTTTATCCATAATGTATGCAGTAAATAAATAATCATCCAGGTTGGTGGCTGCTGCCGACTTCCTACTGATGGGGAAATACCAGCATGAAGTCAGAAGAAAAATAACTCTTTCTTTTGGTGTGTGTCTGCTCTGCATGGAGTAAACAGACACCAAAACATTATATGCTTGACTCTTCTGATGATTTTACCGTATGAGCTAAACTCCTGCTTTATTATTTTTTTTTTTAGTTAAAGCTCCAAGGGCCTTTATTAGAACCTTTAACTTTGAAATGATCATTGCTGTTGTTTAGTTGAGTAACTTGAACCGAGAGCAAATAAAAATAAGATTTAATTTGCCTTGAAAGATTGCCAGGACAAAAGTTAGGACATTTCCTGTGGCAGAAAGGGTCAGCATCTAGTTTTCTTTTATCTACACCAGATCTTGGCTGACGGAGAAGAGGAGGGGAAATTAGATTTGAAATGTTGAGATTTTTCTATTTTTTTTAACCATCATGCAACAGTACATGACTATGTACTGTGATTTAAGTACACAGCCTTGAGGCCTCCCACAGGTCAACAAAATTTGCACCTACGTAATTTTAAATGATGGTGAATGGTATGTGCTATTATAATTATTTATTATCATGGCCTCCAATTTAATTTGGATCCAAATTTTACGCAGATCCACATAACTGTGTGACTCTGGAGCGGAAACTCTCATACATGTCTTCATATCCTTCTGAACTGATCACTGAAGCTGCACCTTGTTTAGAAAACTCCCAGAAGATTATATTATGTCCAAAATTCAAACTTAATGGAAACCTTTAGCCACACATTATTCCAACTCTAAATTCAGTTGAATTTATTCTTAATGCAGCGCTTCAGCACTTCAGAGCAAAACAAGTCCAATTCATGTCCACTTTTACAAAATGCCCAAATTATTCAGATGCATTCCCTTCCAGTTACATGCCAGTTCTGTCAAAATGATAATGAAATGTAGTCAAATTTAGGTCCTTCGCCCTAAACTGTGTATTCAAGCTGGTGGTGATTCGCAGCGTATACGTCTTGTGCCAAACAAACCTACTTTCAAGTCAAATAAAACTCTCTAATCGCTTCTTTTCTCTGTTTGCGTCTCTCCAGATTAAAATGTAAAATATCTAAGGAAGCCTAGCATGTTGCAAAGGTAAAAAGGAACTGTCCTATCAACTGAAAGAAAGCTGTAGAAGAATCCGGCTCAGTATTCATCCGGCTTCAAGCTCCAGGTTGAGCAAATTTATACCCAATAAATAAAAATAATTAAAACTCAGCTGCATTTCTTTCTGAGATGTAGCTGAATATCAAAGGAATACTGACATACAGTTTAAATAAATGTATTATGTGAACAGATAACTCAGCACAGAATCATGCAGATGGAAATAAACATGGTGAGCAAATATGACGCGCTTTGCTAATTCACACAACTTACGATTAACTAAGATGTAACAATAAAAAAAAGTCTGTCTCATGGAAAAAGATGAATAACTACGAATTAGTTATTGGTGGGATAGTTTAATTTCTTTCTCATCTGATTAATTGCTAAAAATTTCTTCAGACACAATTTAACCATGAAATTGTCACTGAAGCATAAAATAAAATACTTGCTAAAAATTTCACCTACTTCTAGCTAAACTACAAACTTGAATAACTGTGAAATTCAGTGAAGCAAAGAGTCAAAAACCTGCAATGCTTCAGGGGGACATCCTGTTTTCATAAACTCATAAAGATCTTCCAGGACTAATTAATTAGAGTCGCATTTCACACCGAAACACACCAAAAAAAAAAAAAAAAAAAAAAAAAAACATGCAGCAAGAAGGGAGGCAAAAATAAAAACACAGAGCCTGAAGGAATCTGTGTCCGTCTCGGGAGGATCTGTCCTGCAGAAACGACACGCCTGAATGTTTCTGAGACTTGCCAGCCTCCACTGTGTTTTTCCTTGGAACTTCATGGCAGCAGGCAAAAGGAATTATTGATCAAGAACTGCCCTGGACTCCTGGTTTTAGCAAAACATGAGGATGTCGCTAAACCAGACGGCCACAACGTGAGCGCAGTCATTAGCGCGGTAGTGTTACAGATGAGCGGACAGCGCAATCACAGTTGGGAGGAGATTTCCAGAAACATTACTTATCCCGGGATCAATTTTACATGTGATTAAACACAGTTAACTAATTATGGTGACAGAATGAGTTATGATTATGGGAGATGATATGAATCACAACACAGCAGTGAATAGAGCCAAGCTGTGATTTATTTGGAGCAGATGCAAAACACATTCTTGTGCTCCAATAATGAACATCCTGCTAACGAGCATCAGTCACTGTCATGTTAATGTTTGGGGACGTTCAGCTGAAAACAGACAAAATGGAAGAAAAAACAGGTTTCCGTCATTTTAGGGAAGATTTACATAAACGTTTTAAAATGAGATGGAGAGAAATTTTAGATCCTGAATTTCTTGATTAGGTTGCAGCACAAAGTTTTCAGTCAAACCAATATGTTTCTGAAACTCAAGCTAGCTAAAGCTAGTTGATGAAATATTGAACTGGTCCACTGTAGAACAGTTCCTTCAACAAATACAAATCGTTCAAAGTATCATAAGAAGCTCTTGTGCCAAAGTTCTCCAGATAAAAAGACATGAAAACTATGAGTTAAAAACCGTGTTCATAAAAATCATTTTAAACAAGAAACTTCATAGGAATTCAAATCTGTTGTTCTTTTGATGTGTGGTATAAATTAAAGCAGTCAAAAATCAAACTTATCACTGGGGAGGGATTACTAAGGGTTCAGACCTGAGACTAAAGCAATAACTCTACATCAAAGGAAATTGCAAACTATATTTTAGGGATAAGAAAACATGTTGATGGCATCCTGCTGGGTACATTTTTCACCCCACAAAGTAACTAGGTCATTCATGTAAACTATTTTGCCTAGAAATTATTTCATCTTATTTCATTATAACCTTTCCTTAGTTTGTCTTTTTCTTTCTATTAGAATATGTTTTGATGAACACAGGACTGACTGTTTTATACCAAAAAAGGTTATTTGCAAAATATGCTTTTCTCATTAGAGCTTGCAAAGTGTCTTACCTTTAGACGACTTTATTTTGTTTTAATTTTCAGTTATGTATTAGGAGCTGACTCAGCTCTCCAGGACCTCTGTGACCCATTAGAACGTGGCTGGATATTAAGAAAATTGGAAGCCTCCCAAGGGATTAGGAAGGAAGTCGTGCTCCTGCAACATTTCTAATAACACCAAATTGGTTTTCATGCCGTTTCTCTTTGAAAGTTGGAAATGGGTCTAAAGTTTGGAGTCTGAATTCAGAGCATGCTTAAAGCCAAGTGATCAAAAAGAGTCTAAAATTGCTGCCGATTGTGAGTAAAGTGTAACTCCAGTCTAATTTTAGTTTGTTGCTCCAAACAACCGACTCGCAGAACAATCAGAGAGAGGAGTGGAGCGTCTTCAGGTCATTTGACTGTCAGGCGTGTCATATCTAACTGTCTCAGACTTCCAATGTCAGACTCATTAGGCAGACGTGTTGACGTCCACGTCTGACTGATACTGATCCTGTTGTTATCCCGACAGCTTCACGCCTGCTCTGCCTTCACCACAAGGACAGCGGACTCCTCTTTGTGCGAGCGTTTCCCCCCCTCTTTCAGCCCAAACTGTAACCTCATCTCTGCTGATAACCATCCAGCGTCTCCCAGGAGGAAATGACCTGCTGACCTGATGAGACTGAGACCGGCCTGAATTATTAATCTGAGGCTTTTCAGCAGCCGGACGCGCAGAGTCGAGCTGACAGACGGCGTCCTGCCTTTCACAGCAGAGTTCAGGTTGTCTCATCAGTTATCCTTATGCTTACAGAAGTCCAAACAAGAGGCGACCTGAATCATGAATGACTCTGTCTTTTTCTGATGGTGTAAACTGATTTATGACGGAGTAAAACTGAGAAAATGAAAACCGTTGAAATTGACTTTTTTGTGCCAAGATCACAGCGGGATTCCCAAAACATTTCCAAACAAGCAAGCAAAAAAAAAAAAAAAAAAAAAAAAAAAACTGATGAGAAATTAGGGATAACTGTCATACTACTTTAACTTTTCCAAATGTTTTACAGTCTCAAATTTCAATGTGCTTTATTTGAATTTAAACCCAAATACTGCATAATTTTGAAGCAGAATTAAAACAAAACATTGTTTAACTTTTTGTTTTTATAAAGATAAATGATCCGGCATTCCAGAAACATTGAAAAATAAACAAATATATGACTTGATGGACCTGGAGTGGTGCTGAAAGGTCAGACCTGGCCTGACCTGGACTGACAGTTTGTTGGCAGCGGTGATAAGGAGGTGACAGTGAAGCAAGCGGCTGAGCCGATCCTCACCGATAACCAATCAGCATCTGCTTCCAGCAGCTTCCTTTGCCTTCTTCCCTGACAGCTGTTCATCATGCAGAATGTCACAGAGCTGACCTCCAAGCACAGGGAGACACTGAGCTGTTCCAGGACCCACAAAGAGAAAACTTTTCCACATATCAGACAGAAACTATGCAGTTCTTGAGCAGAGAGCAAAGTGTTTGCTGTAGCTTGTAAAAAAACAAATAAATAAAACACATAAAGCCTCTTATAGTCAGAAGAGATCTGACCAATCTGACCTCATGTTTAAATATTTATCTTAGTTGCACTCAGCTTGAATCACTTTTGCAGCAGGTGGGACTCCTACAGAGGGGACAAGTTTTGATTTATGAGAGAATATACTGCACAATGAAACTACAATGTCTTCTGTTACTTTTGCGCCTGAAGCTAATCAGTCATTAACAGCGATGGAAGATTCCAGAGTTAATCCAGGTCTTCATCTGCTGATCATTTGTTGGCTACATGGACAGCTGAGTGCTAAGTAAAATGCCTGCTTTCCTTTGAAAGTTGGACCAAGAACGTTTTTACAGTTGCTTTATATATTAATTCACACCAAATTAAGGTCCTAAAAAACAATCTATTTCATAATATGAGTAATGCATCTGTAACCTCTGATGCCATGATTCCCTACTAAAAACTGGGGAAATTCTTCCTGCTCTACATCGGTATTTTGTTCAGGGCATTGGGTTTGTTGTGGTAAAAATGATCCAAACTTCTACGTTTAGGTGGTTATCTTAGAAACAAGTTGGGGAAATGAGCTTCTGGTCAACCTGAGGAGTAACAGAGTAAAGTTTCTACTCCACAGCGAAAGCAGTCAGCTGAGGAGCTTTATTTGAACTGAAACATGATGGCACTTCAATACTTTGTCGGCACTTTATGGGGAACAAGAATCCGTTCTTGTATCTTTGTATCCTGGAGGTTTTAGGGAGTGTCCATGTGCAGAGGGATCAAGAGTTTTCCTTTTCAAACCAACATCTGTGCAAATTTACCACTTTTAAGTTGATTTAAAAGGAATGAGTGGATCGATGTTTACAGCATTAATGTGACACAAAGAGTATATCCTCACAAAATCATAAACATGGTGGCAATCTTGTACCAAATGCAAATTGTTTCACTTTATTCCTTAATTTTTCTTCTTTTCATGTAGCAAAAACTTGGAAAAATCAGCCAGTTTTTGGAGCAGTACTGATTTTTTTTACTGCTGTTTTGGTGGGAAATATTGCAGCTAAACCAGAAATAAACAAACAAAAAAAGAGTATTGGATCACGTTGGATGTAATGATGCAAAACTCTGTAAAGTCCATCTGGATCTTCATGTACTAAACCTTAGGTGCTCCAAAAGCTTGACGAATTGCAGTAAACCTAAGCAGACCAGTGTCTTGATGCAGACCAGAATACAGTATAATTTTACAACAGATTATTTTTTTTATGTGCATATGCCCTTAGAATATTTTCCAAACACAAATGAAGCATGCTGCAATGAAATTTTATGCCACATATTTAAAAAAATGTACCCTGAAATGCAGGGTTCAGGATTTGTATTTATTCATTTTTTATTTATTTATGTATTTATTTTTTGGCTGCTGAGATTTGCTTTTGCTTTACTTCCTCTGCTTCCTCTTGGTTTTGTCTCTGCTCTGCATCCTCCTCCTCCTCCTCCTCCTCTGTGAGCCAGCCGCCTCCGACTTTCAGTAAAATAAGGTGCGCAGATGAAAGTGAGCTCGCAGAGGAAGCGGCGCTCTCTCTGCGGCAGGCAGATTTATCTGCGAGTGTTTTCAGGAAAAAGTGACGAGGAATCACTGAATCTTCCAACTGAAATGTCAACACTGAACATGATCAATACCAGGGCTGCGGTTTGAGCTGGGTGTTTGTGTTTCTGCTGTCTCTCATTTTACTCATATCATTTCAGCCTCCTGCATGCCGTAACGGCTCCACCGGCTAATTAAACATGGATGAAACTCGCGGAAACGATGTACAGCATCACTCCGCTCCAG
Organism: Poecilia mexicana; assembly: GCF_051168715.1. Classification (NCBI taxonomy): domain Eukaryota; kingdom Metazoa; phylum Chordata; class Actinopteri; order Cyprinodontiformes; family Poeciliidae; genus Poecilia; species Poecilia mexicana. Next base: position 20,076,125 of record NW_028263391.1, on the reverse strand, counting down.
CATTCTGCAGATTGCTCTGATTGGCCCAGTGGGAGACAGTTCAGTTAGACGATGAGTGTACATTATTTTCCTGATTCGCCTTCAGGAGCCCGGCATCATTATCCGGAATGTATTTGCATGTTTCGCTTCCTTAGCCCCAGACTGACATAAATCTCAGTCATCTCTCTGATCATTAGGACAGATCTGGTCCTTGGAGCTGCTGGAGGAATCTCAATAACTGATGTAAGAATCGATGTTTGGCAGGTCTGAAAAGTCCCTGGAAACGACATCCCATGTTGTTCTTTGACAGATGAAAGTTTGTTGACAACATAGATGATTTTGAGTTAATGATGCAAGAGAGATTCTTCAGAAAGGTGACACTGAAAACTGAGATAAAAGCCAGGAAATGGGTCATTAAAACAAGTCAAAAGAGCTGGAGGACGGGTGAGAAGTCCCACGCTGTATCCTTTCATTTTAACTCCATGAACAAAGCCGTACGGAATTACCTAACACCTATTTATACCATCTTTGTGTCAACTTCATTATAGTGCTTTCTGGCTGTCAAATAGCCCAAGAAATTTTAAAATATCTTTTAAAAGAAAACTGCTTTCGATGCGAAGGGAGAATTCTAGCGGGGGATGACGAAGCTCCTCGACTTTCTCCAAGGCAGCGATCTGATGTGTGCAGACATTTCTGCAGACAGTACAGTACACTGGTTCTTAAGGTGGAAAAGACCAGACTGTTGTGTAGTGAAATGTCTTTGTAGGTGATCTCAGACAATGTAAACACTCTATATCCTGCCTGTAGCCAATGAGAGATAGGCGCAGGGCTGTCATACCATCTCACAGTTTCTATGTACCCATGCAGTTATTTGAACTTTTCTTTACAAAGATTATGTTTGTCAGTGTTGCAAAGCCTGCATAGAAGCCAGACAGCACAGGGATAAAGTTGTGATGACGTTTAAAGCAGTTTTAGGTCATAAGACAACCAGAAAAAGTATTGAACGTCTCGCAGCGCTCGGTTCCATCTATCTATCACCCAAAAATAAAAACAGCATGGTAGAGCTGCGAACCTGCAAAGAAATGGTGTTGACTGTCTAGTCAAAGGCTGGGCAAGGAGAGCATGACTCACAGCCTCACTCCAGGGATGGAGAGCTTAGTTTCTGAAGAAGATGAAAGGAGCTAAATACAATGATGATCAAAAAACAGCCTTTTAAAGATAGAAAAGAAACGTGAGACTGAAGAGGGTGTAGAGGTTTAGAGAGGTTCATTTCAATTCACACATTTAAATTTGATTAAATTTAAATCAAAGACTCCATGTTCAGACACTCTGATAAATCTGACTGAGCTTGAGCTTTTAAAAAACTGATATAGACTCACTGGCAAATCTAAATACAAAGAAAAGTAAAGTGGATTCACAGAATATTGACTCATTTGGGCTAAATAAGGATGTATGCCACACATTTTGGGAAAAACAACTGATCTTAAAAGGAACAATTAATTACTGCTCAAGTTCTTTTGATAAAAAGCTGCACATATGTCTGGAGATCTAAGAATTTCATTAAATTAAATCCATTAAAGTTCATAATTGTCAAAATGAGGAACTCAAATGTAACTTTCTGTGATCAACTGGTTAGAGGGTGAGTAATATGAGAAAACTAACAGACAGTTTTAGAGTCTGGAAGGGAGTTGGTCTTTTTTTTAAGCTTTCCTTATGTCACCACTGACTTTTTAAAATTCTACAGCAAAATCTAAAATAAATTTCTAAAACTTTTTCTTCTGTAGTTGGATTATGTGGGATGTAAACCACAGCAACTACACAATCTTTGTAGCTTTAAAAAGCAAAATTATCCTTTGAACATTAAATGTAAAGCATTCAAAAACCAGACAGCAACAGACTGCAGATGTTGCTTTCTGTTATCTTTCACTTCAATCTTTTCATTCTGTGACCTTCTTCCTTTCAGTGTCACTCACATCCTCCAGCCTAACTGCAGAAATTGAGCCCTTCCTCCAGCTGCAGGAGGTAAATGTTACAGGATCAGCACCTATTTCCCCCTCATATCATTTAGCTTATTAAACAGAAGCGCGATTGGGGCGTAATTCAGCCAGAAATAATGAATCCATTCCCTCTAATGACATTGATTTGATTCGGCCTCACCTGAACGCCTCGCCCTCAGTGCCGTCTCCTTCTCTGGTGTATTCAAATGATCCACACATGCACTGAGAGGTCCCATCCAACAGGGCAGCATGCAGCTCCAGGTGAGATTAGATGTGACTGCATGATAATGGAGGCACTAATGCAATGACAGCCACATTCACGCTACGCAAAGGTCACGGCCCAGCCAAATTCTTAATCAGCTGGAAATGTCAGAGAGCTAACCTTGGGTCCAAATAAGGGCGTTTAGGACCATGTCAGCATGCAGATGAGTATTAAAGGAAGGAGGAATCAGCAGCTTCCTGTGTGGAAATGAGATGACTGTCAGAAAGCATCACATCATCACTCCATCCAGAAATATTCATCTGATAGTCATTTACGTCACAGTGAACTAGATTTTATTTTATTGTTTTTATTTTTGAGCCTTAAAAAAAGATTGTTCATATTGCAACTCCTAAAAATAAGGCAAATAATATATTAATTTATGTTTTTAGTGTAGAGTTTTATTATTGACTAGTTGACTAGTTTGTGTCCTTGACGAGGTTTTTGTGCATTTCTCCGTGTTTACAAATAAAAATATCTACTTTTAAAGATGGTATTTCATAAGAAAATGAATATCTGCTTAACATGCTGGAGATCAAATAAAAACATTGCAAAATATTAACCCACATACCAAAAAAATAAAAGATATCTTTTTTTTTTTTAAATACCATAAGAATCCCAAATTACTAAATTTGTTTACTAAACTATTGCCAACTCAATGAATTTAATGAATTTTCATCCAGTTTCATCATTTCTATGTATGAACCTTTCATGTGTGACGATGAAACTCCCAAAGTCAAATCAAATCAATGTAATAAAACTGATGTTTTCTGATTAAAGGGTTAAATATCAAAACACTGATCTTCCAAAAACACTTAGCCACTTTGGTTTTGCAAGATGTCGGCCCGTGTTTTGCAATACCCAAATATAGTTGGTGTGTGTTTGCAGAAACGTTGGCAGATACCCTCCTGTGGGTTGTAGTGTCACGCTGTGACGATGTGGCCTGACTGCTGCTCTGCTGGGGAACACACGCCGAGGTTTAGAAACACTGAAATCCTCCAAACGTACACACAGGCACTTCTGAGCTGCTGCCTTTTATCTCCTGCTATGCTGTTCTTTTTTTTTGAGAATTAATAAAAGGATGGATAACAATACCAAAGCTTTTACAGATGCTCTGTCTTTCACACCTGAGATAGTTTTATATATGATATACATTCATGAGGCTGCCCAGCAAGAGGGAGCAGCGTAATACTCACACAGCTGCTTTGAAAATCCATGATGTTTGAGGTAGTTAACTTTAAATACGTTTTATGGTGTTAATCTGCTCCTTCGATAGCAAAATAAACCACAGAAACCCCTCCTGGTTGGAAAAAATATAGAATTTTAAATATTTATGAGGTAAAGCAATGAGCACATTAATCTTTGCATACTCCACTTGCAGGAGCGGCACCGATACCCCCTCGCTGACACAGTGTCTCTATATCACACACAGACTCAGACACTACAGTGGAGTAGCAGGAGATAAAACAAGTTGATCCAATTGATCTTTAGATTTGAACTGCAGATAAAAAGTTAGACCTCAGAGACGACAGAACACAGCTGATCTGATAGGAATCAGGCAGAAATACAGAGATAAGAAGTGAGACCATTAAGAGAAGAGTTTGGAATGTTAGAGACAACGTTGAAGGAAATGCAACAGGACTGCACAAAGTGGGTATTCTGAATCTTTCATTTGAAAAGAAGATGATGACAATGATGATTTGTAAAGTTGGCACCAAGAGAGTGCTAGGAAAATGTCGATCAGAAAGATGAAACCGAAGTCAAAAGACTTGGACCTGACACAGGGCGCTATAGTTGGAGGAAACTTGGGATATTAGCATAAACAAGTCACATCAGCTGTCAAACACGGTGGTGGAGGGTTGATAGGTTGGCCTTGCTCAGCAATTGTTTCTGCCCATCAATCTGGGAAGCGTTTCAATGCCATTCCCAACGTGTTTGTAATCCATCATTCCTCAATGGGAAAAAGCAGATGCTAATTCTATCAGGAATGGACACCCCAGCAGATTCACATCAAGGTCAAAGCACATTATGCCCAGAGAATTAATAATAAATCAAAGACAATCATCTCAGAATCTTCAGAAGTCTGTTGGTGTGTAAAGTCTCTGGATTTTTGGAAACAGTTGAAAAATTATGAATATTTATGTTTTTTTTTGTTTTTTTTTGAGAAAAGTTAGACAAAAGTGCTGGTAATCCTTCCAGAGAAACTGTACTTTGGAGAAATTGGAGGGCAAGCTCTCTTCTCGCTAAAAAAAGGGAGATGCAAGGACAACCACAAGACTGAGTACATTCACAGTAAAATGCACTGTGAAATGCTTTAGGAAAGTTAAAGAGACTATATGAGCATAAAAACAATACACCAGTAAGGTGTATTGTTTCCATATAATGAAGACTTATTATATGGACTTATGTACCAACCCAGTGGAAATCAAGACCTCAACCTGATTCAAAAACGTTTTTTTGGTCCTGTAACAGAGTTCTGTGAAAAGTAATGTTTCTAAATAAAAGTAAAGTGAATCTGCCTGTAAAGAAGATTTGATCAAAATTCTTCAACAATGATGTTAGAGACGGATAAAAGATGATCTTACATCTCCTGGTCAGAAACAACCAATCAGACCCAGAGCCTTAGTCTGACAATCATGCTCATGTAAATGCTACATGCACCCTTCCCCTGCATAGCAGGCACCGTTGTTCAAATTCAAGATTTTCGATGTGTTTCAGCTGTGTTATTGGCAGGGAAACAAGTTAATGCTACAGAAAAACTGTCAATTTCTGGAGTTCATGGCATATTCCACCGGGGAGGGGGAGGAGGTAGGGACCTGTACGATGTGTTTGCTCAAAAAGTCCAAGGTTTTCTCAAAACTCCCCACTGCGGCTTAAAGAGGCTGTTTTAACTATGTGGCGAGCAGCTTACAGATGAGTCTGAAAATCTTCTGCTCGCTCCTCTCCTTAAGGGACACACAGTTCAAGTCTTCTGAAAACGATGTTCAGTCCTGAAATAACAATGCCGTATCCGAATGTGCACGAGGACCCCACAGTTGCCTCCGGCAGCTTTAATCTATGAATGAAATATTAATGGCGGAGTTAAATAGTTTTAATTGGCCCGATTCTGCCTGCAGTAATAGGATTCTGCTGAAGAGAAGATTTAAAACTTTCTGGTCGGCGAGTCGTGATGTCAGAGCTGTTCAGAATCACGCCTGCTCAGGGAGCCAAGTCTTCTGACAGAATTTCATTAGTACAACTTTTACTGTCTCACACAGCTGTAAATGCTGTTTTAGGGAATTTTCCAGCCTGACAAGAACAATATCCTGGAGAATTGATCAAACAACCCCCCTCTGTGACTCTAACTGTATGTGAGTCTGAAAATCCCAGCCTGCCTCTCTGGACGTCTCCTCCACGAGAGGAGTGGGATGGATGACTGCACAAGGTTACGGAGGATCTTTCCGGACCCCTCCCTGACTGCTCTACACCTCCTAGAATAGACCATCCTGGGTGAGCTGGCGGGCCTGATTACAGTCTCCACATTTATCAGTTTCCAGGGCTATCATTATCCCCCAGGGGTGAAGTTGTGAATCTGCAGTGGCGTCTGACAGGTGCGCTCCAATTCTGAGATTATTTATAATGGCGGCAGCACCTTTGAATCCTCCGTCACTGGCAGCTGTCCTCAGGAGTGTGTGGCAGCGACACTCTGGCAGACTTTCAGAGGCAGGAAAAAGACGAAGGGAAGAAGAGAGAAAGAAAAAAAGATGCGAGGTGACGGTTTTCTTTTTTACAGCTGGATAAGAGAGATCCTTAAAAAGATGATCTGTCACTGCAAGCTGATCTGAGTTCAGTGTGAACGTCTCCAGAAGAGAAGGATGTTAAAAAAAAAATCTGGTGACTCATGTCTCTAGAAAAGAAACCAAAAACTCTTTCTAACAAATGATTCGGATGTTGGACTCCAAGTATTTGTGACTTTTACTGACAGCGGCTGTTTTAGTAGACAGCATATTTCATGAATAATGAAATATTCTTGCATGACATACAATCCACTGAAAATAATCAGTGATACCAGAAAATATTTAGGTGACATAAACACACAGTGATGCAAAAACAGTGGCTCACAGTACACAGCAACAGCTCAGTGAGATTGGGTGTAAAGTGTTTCTCAGCACCATTTTCAAGCCTGGTCACATATTTTCAATTGGATTCAGTTCTGCTGGGAAACATTTGCAGCATATTGGTGCACCAGTTGAGCTGAGGGCAGGAGAGGAGCAGGGGAAAAATAAAACTGAGGCAATAAATAATCAGAGAGCAGAATATCAGGAGGACTGTGCACAAAATTAAGTGTGCGTATTACAAGGAATTCAGTAAATTATTTAAAAATAACAGCAAAATGCTTGTAGGATTATTTTTGCAAAAATACTCAGCGTTCTGTTCTTTGCTGCGGCACTGCACCAACCTCTGGTTTGTGGTCTCCATTTTTAAAAACCTTCTCAAATCTCAAGGCATGAAATGAGAGGAATTATCACACATTGATCCCTCTTGGTCTGGCTCTTTTAAAGATGATGGAGCCACGTTTGAATTCTCACCTCCCAGGCCTCTCGGGAACAAAAGAACAAAAAGAGGAGAGGCAACAGAGTAGAGAAAAGGCTGTCAGCATGTGGAACTTGCTGTTTTACACGTTTATAGTGGAGCTACAAGTGATAGGACCAAAGTTGAAGCTTTGCTCTGTTGGAGGGGAAACATCCTGCAGAGTGGTAAAGACTGAGAGTTAAAGATCACTTCTAGAGGCAAAAATAAAGGAATTTTGAATAAAACAGAAATAAAAATATGGACTTCCTGTTCCTAGTTAGCACTTGTAACTAGGAACTAGTTGCTAGTGTATTGGCATGTTGGTGTGTTTAGTATCTAACTGACAGGAATAAAAAATAGTAAAATTTGCTTTGCTCAAATGTTTAATGTGCATTATTTAGAGCAGTAATGACTAGCAGTACTTAGTGCAAGAGACCTTTCTCACACTGACAAGCAAGAACTCCCAACCACTGTTAAGTTGTGAATTTAAAAAAAAAAGCATTTCTAATCATTCATTTTATTGGTAGTAGAGCATATTTCTTCTAACAGCTGCCATGTCTCTAACAGCTTCTTTCACACATCTGTGCAGTCATCAGATTTCAGAATTGAACAGCTTATTCAGACTTGCAGTAATTGTTAAAATGAGCTGAATTTTCCAACTTGGACGTTTTGTGAATTTTCATCTGAAAATATACTTTTTTTCCAGAGCCGGCCGGTAACTCTTGAGTTCATCCAGCTAATGATTTGATCTCATCAGTGCAACATTTCCTTTGATGAGCAGATTGTGTATAAATTCAGTAAAACACTTTCTTGGAAATGATTTTGCGAATCAGGGCAAAAAGGGAAAGATGTGTCATGTTTTATGAGATGAGAGAGACAAAAGCCTGGAAGCATGACTGAAGGTTTCATAATAAGGACAGAAACTTGCAGATTTTGCACAAGGACGACAGGACACGGAGAAGGAGAGAAAGGAGGTCAAGACATGCATGACCAGTTTTAGCTGGTAAATTACATATTAAAGTTAATGGGAGCTCGTGCAGCAGTTTGACAGAAATGTCATAAGTGAGCAGAAAGTGAGACACGGTGGCAAACTTTTAGCTACAGAAAACCTGAAAAACTGCATGCTTACCAAAGGAAAGAGCTCAGAAGTACAGAAAATTTTGGAGGAGTGAAAAGATGAACCTGCTTGAGTTTCTTTGAGCAGCTTTGAGTTTTCTGCCAAACCGGCTTGTGTTTGTGTGTTCATTCCAGTCTTTGGTGAATACTTACTCTCGCGAGTCCTTTGGTCCACAGATGAACCGTAGAGTCGGAGCCTGGATGTCAAGTAAAAATCAGATCTGAGTGAAGCGGTGTGTCCTGGACTTTAATCAGAGTTTATGTACAGAGTCAAGAGTGGAGAAGGCAGCTGGTTCCTGGTGAGGTTATTCAGGGGACCGTGGAACAGCTGTGAAGGAGAGCAAACAGGCAGACTGAGGGAGGGAGAATAATAAACACAAGAGGAGCTGAACTAGACACAAAGGAAACTACAAACCAAGGAGGAAAAAGACAAATATTGATTTAACATAACTCAACTAAGAAACTATAACTGATATAGAAAGTCTGTAATTACATCAATTAACACATTCAAATAAACAAAGAAAAACACACATGAGAACTAACACCCAATCACATGAAGATCCCGACACATTGACAGTTTTCTAACTTTTTGCTCCTATTTTAAGTTTGATTCCTGATGATGTATCTGCCTGTTGAGGCCGGCGTGAAGGAATGTGCAGTAAATGCCAGCTTTGACATTAAAAATGTTACATTAATTATTGCGTAAATTGATTTTTATTTCATAAGCACTCTAAATAGGCAGATTTATGTGTAAAAGCAGCATATGATGCAATTAAAGTTTTTATTTTTCTGTTTGATCATTTCATTGTGCTTGTTTGTGCCAAATGTTGACAGTCTCTTTGGCATCAAAGCCCATTGCCTTCTCTGAGCTTAATGGGAGCGCCCCCGCACCCCCAATGATTAAAAATGTATTGACCCACTTTGAATGCCAGTAACTTTTCAGAATTTATAAAATGTGTAAAGTTCAAAGCTGCATGTTTGGATCCAAAATACCAACAGTCATAACTTCAAAATCAAAATTATGCTAGGCTGCAAAACAATGCTGAGCAAGTTTCATCTCTGTGTAGACGGAGCTATTTTGCAAAAATACGAAATTATATTATAATCCCTTTACACTTGTGCAAAACTGTAGCAGTGTCTGTGCCAATTTAGGCTTGAAAAGGAAAAAATAATTCCACATCGTAAATCTTCATAGGATCACAGTGTAAACACTGAAACATAATCACACATGTCTGGGTCACTATCTGTCCAGCATTTACTCAGGACTCCCCAGTTGCAAGTTAAAATCCCAGCTAGGCTTCAACGAATAGCATCCGAATGACCTAGTTCACAAAGGGAGTGCAGCATCTGGAATGGCTGTGCAGAAACCACACTGGTTGGGGGCGATGAGGACCAGAATGAGGCGAGTTTGACAGCAGAAACAAACAAGTCACAAACGAAGAAAAGTAGACATGAGGGTGCGGATTGTTCTTCAAACTCTTCTCAAGCCTTTATTTGAAGGAAAGTACACCTCAAACTTGACAACGCTTGTGCAAAATGATTGTTTCTGCTTCTCTTTCATGTTAGTTAATCACTAAAATGTAATCTTCAGCTTCAGTCTGAGGCAAAGTTAGCTCAGAGAAACCCTGCAAAGAAACCCAAGGACGACATAAACAGTTTGAGCAGACATCATTAAAAAGCTCATTAAAGGAACCTTTCAGCGGTCGTTTCTTCCCGTTAGGCTCCCGGTCGGAAGGTGATGCTCGATGGCTCTCAAGAGGCGTTTGTCATTATTTTCATTCTGCAGTTTCAAGGTTATAAATACTGATTTCAGACAGAGATGCAGACCTATGACGACTGCAGAGGCATTGTTACACACGTCTCATTTCAGACGGACAGAGGTTGACATGGGAACTGTACGTTTAAAATCCTGCTGAGGGTAGAATGATGCTGCACTAACTGACATGATAAATAACAAGAAGCTGAACTTATTATATTTTATGTTATTTCAGACAAATGAACCATAAGTCATCCTGAGAGTAAATTTTTGTGCTGGATTTTCTCTGCCGTCTGCAAAGCAAAAATAATCAGACGTCAGTGCTGAAGATCTGTGGAACGACAGCTTTCCGACAGGAACGCCTCGTTTTCCTGAAGGTGCTTGTTTCTAAAGCTGAAGCTTGTTGCTCAGAGCTTCACTTTTACTGACATATATGGATTAGCTGAATGATTTTCCTGAACACACTGAAACACTTTGGGAATGCTTAAACTTCTCTAGCTGCTATATGCTGAAAACGTAGAATAATGATCATTTCATACGTTTTCCCAAGACTAAACTGGTCAGAGGAGGACGGGATGCAGGGTTGGTAAATGCCATGTGGAATATAAGCTGCTTTTAAGCTCTCCTAATTTCATAATTTCACTAATTTAATTTGCTTGTATCTGTTAGAAAAGAAGCATAAGCATGTTTATGCTTCCCCTCTCTGCAGAATCATTGAAATCTTTTCTTCTGGTGAATTGGAGATATCAAAAAGGAAAATAAGCGCAGAAAGACTTATACTCTATTTGGAAAGCCTTGTCAGATGACCTTGTTTAAAATAAGTATATTACTAGGCCAAGCACATCCATCTGGAGATGCTCTAGCATTAACTATGGCATAATTATGTGATAATTTATACTTGTATGGTAATAGGGACAGATTGGAAATTTTACGATGTTGATTATCAGACGTCAAGGTGAAAGCAAAGATGTAAAGATTTCAAAACAATTTTATTTGCAAATGATGTACAGTAATCTAGCAACATGTGTGACATTTTGAAAAAGGCATAGGCATGATGTAGTTTGAAACTGAGATTGTATAATTTTACACAGGTCAGGGATGTAAAGAAAGAAAACGTAACCAAATATAAATTATTCTACAATAAAATGCTCATAATTATGTTTTTACTGATTGGGATTAACACGTTAAACTGATTTAAAGCATATTAATCCAATGCATGCCTTACAACTTCACTATTGGAAAGCCGTGCCGCCCAGTTTGAGTTACTGGATCCCACAAAGTTAAAGGGGAATGGACACCTATTACACATTTATTCATTCCTATTTAATTTTGTCACATTACATTCACAACTTAAATATGTTTTGTGGTAGAATTGTACATAATAATGACACTAAAGGAAATTAGCATGTGGTTTTTGAAATCTTTTATAAAAAAAGACAATCTGAAAAGTGCGACATGCAGCCAGTTAGTTTTTGCTAAATTGTTCAATTGTTCCAGTTGGACTGAGAGAGAATAAAGTCTGAACTCGGATCAAACTTGATTATGTTACACCTGAACCAGTCGACTGTATCTATTGACTATGTTTAAGGGGTGAACCTCGACTCCAGTCTTTTGCGATGCTATCTATCTAGTTTTCCTTCAGGGTTCTCCTGTCTGTAGCTCCATCCATCTTCCCATCAGTTCTGACCTGCTTCCCTGTTCCACAACCACACTGCCAGCTGTGAAGATTTTTCAGGGTGCAGTAAAGTTTTCCAGACCACCTGTTCACTTTCTACACTAAGTGTGGCTTGCCACACATTTTACTGGGAATGGCTGTGGCTTTTAACTGTTTTCTTTTCCTACCAATTCTTGTATGCTCTGGACTTTACATACCAGAATTAAGGCGGCTTTCTAAACATGTCAGGCTGTTTCCAAATGGGTCCAGTTTGACTCTGGACTCACAGGCAGCAGAGGGATGGATCTGGAACTAACCAAACTGAACCATTAGCACTGCAATGACCACTTTTAAAAGCGGAAAAGGGTAGAGGAGACATGTTGAGGTCATTAGAAGAGCAAACATTTATAAAATGTAACATTCTGGTTTCAGCACAAATTTTATTCAATTTTTGCAGCTGCGAAAAGGGCTTATAAAGTCCAGATAAAATGCAATAAAACCCAGAATGTGCTCATTATTGCTCCGAGTGTTGGTGCGTGTTAATCCAAGCTCTGCTGATTGTTCACCTCTGTGGTTTAAGAGGCTTTTTACAGCTGACAGAGGGCCATTTAATGACAGAAAAAAACACCTCTAAAAAGGTGACTAAAGCTCTAAAACTCCTCTGAAACCATCAGAAAGCTGGGCTGCTGGATCAGAAGAGGGGTTCTGCACACATTATCTCATTAAACTGAGAAGCTCTGCTGTATTTAGAAATCCGTGCCATGCATCTGATTCGATACACACCTGCTCAGCTCTGCTGTCTCTCACATTACGGGACTTAAAGAATTCTTGAAAGCTGATGATGATAACCATCTTGTCAACATGTAAATTCTTCATCTGCTCGACAGAATACCATGATTAATGGCTTTAAAGTTGACACTCTGTTGCAAAAATAGGAACCAGGTGGGAGTGCATGAAGAAAAATGATGCTCTGCAAACAGTCAAAGCTGTTCAGCTCTGCTGAGGTGCTTAGCTGAAATTGGTTCATCAGAACAGAGGAAAACACAAACGGAGACGAAGCACCTTCAGTCAAAATACCACAGGAGCTGCAGGAAGATTTCATTACAGCAGAGGCTCATTTCTAAAATCTCATATGCAGCTAAGTGTTTGGGTAAACTCAAACTAATGGCCAGACTTGTTTTGTTGATTGAGATGCGGCTTACAGGTGTGTTAAACACAAATATTTTGGAATGGGGCATCAATATAAGCAGAACAGGACTGTCAGCTTTTATAAAACTAGAGGAACAGTTTGACAGACTCCATCAGAGCTGCTCGTTTTAAAGAATAGAAATACGAAGCATCAAAGTCATTTCACCTCAAGTACAACGCCGCGGTTCCTTTTTGTAAGAGATAAAATAACCAAAACTCCACAGACCTCGTTTTCATGCTGCAGATCAGAGGTGTCAAACTCATTTTACTTTGGTCCATATCAAAATTATGAATATTCTTAAAGAGTCGGTTGTGCCAGAATGTACTGATAAAACAGACAGTTAAAATATTCATAAATAGCTGTCCCTGCATTAGATAGGTACTTTTTAAAATAAGGCATGTTGAACGTCGTTTCACATTGCTGTATTTTGGCACTATATTTGTCCGTAGCCTCCATCCATCTCGCAGTCAGAAGTGGACATGAGAATCGAGCGTAATGAGCCAGATCGTCTGATCCCTGCCTCTCGGCCAGCTTCACGTTGGAGCCCGGAGTCTGGATGACTTTGATCTGCTCAGGTTAGGTGTGACAGAAATACGGCGACCGAAACACTCAGAGGTACTCTTTAAAAAAAAAAAAAAAAAAACTGTTGGAGGGAGGATTAAAGCTTTAAGCTAAAATGTAACCGTTAATGTGCACCAAAAGGTTTATATTTGTGAGCTCTGAATATTCTCTAACACCCTGGAATAAAAACAATAATTTTCTTACTTACTAAGTAAAACTAACACAATCTGATCATGCACAAGTGATGATATAATTTCATTTTAGTGGTGTATGTGTTTAAATAGTCAGGGTGATAGTTTTATATTATATACCTTAACTTTAACTTATGCTTTTTTTAATTTCTGAATTAATAAATTACAGAATGCAAATTTCAGTTGCTTTTCACATTTTTTTTTAGCATCACGTGCCGATTTCGAAAAGAAATCCCAACAAGAACCTGATGCATTGTTTTTGATTCCGTCTTCATATATTTGGCGCCATCTGCTTTCTGGTGCAGAAACAAATCAACTTGCACATTGCACTCCCTCATGAATTATCTCCTCTGTCTATGAATCTAAGTATAGAATCGCCTTCTTTTAGAGCCGTGCTTTCGATTCATAAGGCTGTTCTGCACTTCAATAATAAGCCACATGCATTTATTGCCTCTGTGTGTGTGCAGAAGTGTGCTGTTGCTTCTGTAAGGCTGTTAGATGTGCTTGTCTCTGTTGCTCTACAGTGAGGTGGTGTGAACATTCCTGACACATTTTTGATTTTGCCTCTAATGCAACAACTTCACAGATCACAGCAGGACAGTTAGGACAATGGCTGCTTAAGATTTTATTGGATTAAGCTGATGTTTCTGAAGATCCACTACCAGAGCTCAGGTGTTTGTTTTCTAACAGCCATGCCAGTGCAGATGTTTTGTTCAGAATCCTTTTTCAGATTGATATAATCTCAACAATGATGCAAACAATGAAATTTTGACCTCAAGAGCCAGTTGTAAATCTAAATTATAAAGCTTCTGTTCTTTCTACAAGAGAGGGGTGGAAATGGTGCAGCTTTGGGCTGTTTTTTAAGCTCTGATGCCAGCAGCATCTCGCTCTCAGCCATGCAGTCTTCCTCTTTGAGCCGAGGCATCAAACCATGTGATGGTCACGCTCCTGCAGACGGAGGAGATAAGCTGCTTCCTCTGCAGAAAGAAGCTCCTGTTGCTCCCATTTGGAAAAAGGGGGACACAAAACGAGGATTAAGAACGACACAATCTCCTTCCATAGATGCAAATCTGTCACTTTGGAGCCGTTTGTCTCAGTGGGTTTTTTTCTTTCGTGTTGGATTTTGGTGTAATGGGGATATGGGTGGAAAGAAATGCAGCGATTATTCAGAGATGATATCGTGGGTTCACATTAAAATGGTGCGAATCAAGAATGAAAATTGGAGAAAAAATAGAGCATTTTGCAGCTGTTTTCTAATTCCCCCGGGGCTCAGGAAAAGCTTGGAAAAATGGGATCTAGGGAAAACGGACTTTAAAAAAAAAGCATCAACTGAATTTGGCTTTATGACAAAAAACACAAAATATTTCTATTTCACCTAAATAAAAATATTGGCCATAAAATAATGCATAAAAATCCACCCCATTTAAAGTGACTGAGCTAATTCAATAGAAGCCCTTCAATTGGTTCTTGAAATGTCAGAAAACTTCCTGGTTGTGTAGCTTCGGAGGTTTTCCAAGCACAATCCACTCACAGGAGATCCTGTGGCAGATCCAGAGCTCTTCGGATCCCCTCTGGCTCTGGACAAAACTCAGGATCAATACGAGAGTTCTGCTGGAAAGAGCGATGATTGAGTTTCCCTCCTAAGCGATCTCAGATAAGTGGAAGAGGATGGATGAATGGATGGATGGATGAAGGATGGATGGATGAATGGGTCTCCTACTCATGTCCTCAGAGTAAGGCTGCTCCACTTTCTTATACGAGGACAAAGTGGAGTAATAAAATAAAACCCAGAATCAGCAGCCGCGCAGTGACACAGTTGTTCACATAATTGTTTCTTCAATAATTATGTTGATGCAGCACTTTCTTCTGCTGCTCAGCTCTCATTTATTCAACACCTCCGACTGTTGGGAGCTGTTGGATCCTGCGGGACACGGAGCGGATCGATACGGACTCGGATCTTCAGCCCTGAATCTTCTAGACACTAACAGCATGCTGCTGTCTGCTCAGCAGAACCAAGGAGCACTTATGTAAAACAGCCAGTTAAGAACAAGAAGAGAGGGAAAAAAAACTGTGGTGTTTATTCTGGTGTCTGACTGTCTCAGAAATGTCCCTGTCCACTGTTTAGGGTGTAGGATATATTTATATGTACACGCATGTGTGTCTTTTAAGGGGAAATGATTGAATATTTCAGATCAAAGTGGTAACAATTTCCAACAAGTAGAAATTTACGCGTTACTGTAACTTAGTCTGATTTAGTGTATTTGTACTTTTTTTTTTAAATTTATTTATTTTTACTTTACTTTTACATCAGTAAACATCTTGAACAATGATTAGCTAGTATGTATTCACATTTTTATTTTGGATGTTGTCATTGTTTAGTCATGATCTGCATTTTCAATGAACATTTTGGAACTGGTATGTTCTAATATTCACCTATGGTTTTAATACACATTGAACCGGTTCAACCACAGGCTGGTTGGGTTTTCTTATGTCAACAAACCTCCCATTTAACTGCTTATTGGTCAGCCTATCTACCAATAAGCAAGAGTGTGATTGGATGCGCAGAAGGTTCATAAAACAGTTTTTATGACCCTGATGAAGACCAACAACCAGAATTGGTTAATAAAGTTGTTTTTAAGGCCTTGAAGTGTTTCTGGAGTTTTAACACTCAGTTATTTTCAATCAAGTCTGCCACTCGGTAAAATATGTTGATAATGAAGGAGCTGATTGTTCTAAAATATAATCATAGTATTTCACAGTCTTTTAGTGGGTATGAAATGGTTGTACAGTTACAATCCTGGAGACAGATACATGTGTTGCATTAAAACATTGCAGAGATGGATGATCAACCCACTTTACAGACTAACATCATTAGGCTTCGACACAGTGACGTTGACAAGTAGACAGATAAAAATTTGTTCTTCAACATCTGATATACTGAAAAGACAATGCAATGCTGATCATCAATTAAGAAAGAATAATAATAATCATGATTATATATTCATATTAATAGTTCTTGGTTGATTACTGTAATTACGGTCAGCAGAAAGGTAATCTCACAGCTGTTGAGTCTGCACCTGGTTTTTGAGATTTATATTGCTAAGCTGTGGCTCATTTATTTAATTTTGAATGAAAATATATCATCATAAAGGGTTACATTAAAGTAGAAGCAAAGTAATAATCCAGTCTTTTTTGAGTCATGGCTTAATGAGGCACACTTATTGGTCTAATCAGTATATTACCTAAATCCCACAGCTCTAAGGATTCCTCTGGTCCTCCTACAGAAGCTGAGATAACAGCTGACTTTAAAGGATAAAAAATGTTTGATTCTGTCCTCACGAGCAGTGTTTCATTTTTTTTTCTCTCTTATGTTCTGAAGTTTTCGGAGGTTTTGTTCTTCTAATCAGTCAAATGTGTTTTTAAAATAGACTTTGCTTTTCAAACACAAGGTAATGAAGTGAGGCACTGAACACAGGTATTTAAAAGAAAACTGTTGCTGATGGAGGTCGAACAACAGTTTTGGGGTTGGACAGAATTATATTTACAATAAAACAACATAAACAAAAACAAAGCTACTCTTAAACAAAAACAAAAAGTAGAGAGATACTTACACTTCCTCTATTGCAATTATTTGCTTAACCTTCTATAAAGATACTCATGTCATGTGTCTATTTAGACAAACACTTATACATACATATATACACATTCTGTTATACAATGTTCCAACACTTGCATTTGCATGAACTGCACATTATAATACATGATAAACAACATCCACCTGCATATTAAGAATTATCAAAAATATTTCTATACACATTCAATAGATAAATACACACATACATAAAACAATTCATTACTTACATATTTCTTTTTATATATATTTTGAATTGATTTATGCTTGTGGTGAGTTTGACATATTTATGCAACAAACTCCATCCACTCATGGCTCCATCAAAACAGTCTGCTTGATGATGTTAAAATAAAATAAAGGCATTTTAAAGAAATTTGCTTCTATTAACAATAATCAGTGAATAAATTCTGTAAGTCCTGTAAACACTTTTCAGGATTGTTAGGATCTCTGTTCTGCACACATTGCAATTTGAATCACATGTAACAATCTGTCATATTTGTTTTAATTTTATTTTCTCTTAAGTTAAGTCAGATTGAAGATGAATATTAATTCATGTCGTGTACACACTGGACATCCAGGATCCCCCTCGTCTATCCGTTTGACCTCCCAACCTCTTTCCTCTCCACTGGACTCCTGGGGTTGTGATCTCCATCAGCTTGGTGGACAGGGGAATTCAAATGGGCCCTTTTGGACTCATGTTCACTCAAAAATGTAAAACTTAGCACAACAGTCTCTTAACAAGCCTCTTAGCCAACAAGCACTGAGCTCATCTTTATGCTGCAGCCTCCTGACAACTTTAATATTCTACCATTGATCCTGGAAATAACAACATGTACCCAGCTGCTCCTTTGAATCCTAAAAACTAAAACCTTTTTGGCACTTTTCATAGATTTATCCTCAGCTGCCACATGCAAGGAGGATGCCAGTGTGAAAATCCCTGATATCTGTTTTAAAAGTTTTAGATGATATAAGAAAGAGGATGGGTAGAGAAAGGGTTGGAGGAAGAGACATTAATTTACTTAAATGCTTTAAAATATTCTTTAATGTACAATCTGATATTTCAAACACCTCCAGTAACATCAAAAAGCTGTTATAAACAAGCTGCAGAAGAGCAATCCACATATCCTCCACATCCAGGCTTGCTTTCCCTTTCCTCTGGGACTCAGCCGGCTCGGCTCTGCTTGTTAAGCTGTGGAGGAGCAGAAAGAAGCCGAAGATCCTCTGAATCTTAATCATGCAGACTGTAGTGGCTGCAGATTTACTGAGCCCGCTAAGCAGCAATGGATGATCTGGGTTTCTCGCCTTGCAAATAACTGGATTTCTTTACAAAAAAGAAAAAAAAAAAAGAAAAAGAAAACTGAACATGATGTAGTGTTTAAGAAATATGTATGAAACATTCAGATGCACATTTGTTACATCAGCTAGATAATAATGAAACTATTATCTAGGAAAATTGTGAACATTTAACATAAAAACGTCACTTGTTGGTTAAACTTTTATTCCATTACATAGAAACTATTTCTTTTTATTAAAATCTTAATCCTTAAAATAATTTAGGATGACTTATCATGCTTCTTTGAACTGGTTAAAATAGGTCTACTGGCCATGCAAAACATGCTCACTACATTTTTTTGCTCAAAATCATTCTTAGATAATGAGTTTTAAGTTTGCTCAGCTCTGCCTACTTTGAACCGAATGAGCTGTTTTAGGGCCTCTTGTCACTTTAAATCCAAATAAGCTGCCTCTGGCCACGCCCCCAGCTCAACATTTACACCAGCACGTGAAAATGGCTGCAAACAGATCCACAATTATATAACTTTACTTCTTTGAAAACCAGACGTAGAGCCTCCTGCACAACCAACATGAACACAGCAAATAGTTTGTAGATTGTAAGTCAACAACAAAACACTTGTGGTTTTGTAAATGGCTGTCTTTTCCAGCAGCCATTGTACAGGAGGTACAGAGCTAAAGACAGCTGAGCAAACATGCAGGAGCTCTGCTACGTAAGGGGCGGGGCTTGGCAGGGTTTGCTGGTTAACAGCGATGTTCCTGTTAATGGTGACTTAACAATTAGGAGGTTTTTGAAATTACTCATTTTCCCACAATTAAAAAAACAAAAAAAATAAAAGAAGACTGGGTGTGTTTTTAAGCTGTTGGGTTGTTTTTAGAAGCAGTAGACACCCAAATGGAAGTCCCCTTTAAAAAGTACTGTAAGATCATCATAACTGATCACATTAGACGACATCTGAATTCTTTCTTTCATCCATTCATCACATCTCTACATGACCTAAAGCCCATTTGTTCTCCACTGTGATGTTCATCTGGAGCTTCAGTTAGTTCTCTTCACCACATCTGGAGTCCTAAATGCATCTGGTTGCTGCGATGCAACTGAGTTATTAACTATTTGTGTTGGTCAGGAATTGCATAGTTCCTCCAGTGAATCTGAGGTCTCTGCCTCATGGCATGCGCCTTAAAAACCTCCAAATGTCTCAGGGAGACATTTTGCTTGGATTAACTGCTTGAGTTGAGGATCAGCTTTCGATCATGAAACTCCTCTCACTATCTTTAAATTAAGGGGACCCTCTTTTGGTTATAATCAGTATGTAAGTGTCTTTACAGATCAACCTAGGAGGTTTCAGACTTCTGACATTTCTAACAGCGTTTTGATTTGACAAAGAATCATTATTTTTTTGCATGTCTTTGTTGGTCTCCTTTTCCAAAATGTCAGATAATTTAGCCAATGTGTTTGCTGTTTTTTTATATGAATATAACTCATAGGTGATTGCGTTTTGAATCCCCCCCTGTGTTCAGCATCCTCCCATCATGCTGCAGCAATAAGGTTACACACCAGCCACCGCTTCCCACAGCAGCTCCTTAACGAATCGAGCAGTCGGTGTAACGGTTTCAGGACAAAACTCTCCACCCTGCCCCCCTTGTTTATGGAGCACATTACTCATCCGCTCCTCCTCTGTGCCCGTTCAAAGATAATAAAACCATTAGTCAGCAGTCCACCTGAGCAAAGCGAGGTCAGACCTCTCCTGTTTGTCTGCTGCTGCCGGTGCTATAAATGAGCTTTAAAGTCACTGTTATAAAACAGAAAATTGAATATTGTGATTCTTTTTTTTTATCTTTCCATATCAAAACACCCGTAGGGGGGGAAATGCTTCATAAAATGTGAGTTTTTGTGTTTTATGCTGATAATTTTCTTCAGTTTTTTTTTTTTTTTTTTACCCTGCAGCAAATACTGAAAAGTACTTTATATTTTTAGATTTTATTAAAAACTGTTGGTACTAATTACTTTTTTTTTTACTTTAAATTGAAATCTGCTGATTATCTGTCAGAAGGTTTAGAAAACCTGATCCATGAGAAGAAACTGCATCCGGTTTATGTGGCAAGTTGTCAGTAAATGAGTCAGAAACCATCATACAACCACCAGACCCAGTTACATTCTCTAACTGGCTATTGAGTCTCTCCCTGTCTTTTTGCTGCTTTCACTTGCAACTTGTAAAGTTTCCTTTGAATAAAAAACTCAGCTCTTAATAATCTTTGTTGTAGCTGCGGCGTTCCGGCAGCTTGTTTGAGTAAACCTCGGAGCAGCAGATAAATCTCTGCCTGCTCTCCGGCAGCCTTGGATTTTATTGCTTCCCTCTCTTTTGTCTGTCTGATGGATTGCAGCATAGAAGTTATGCACACTTGATTTATAAATCCTGATCAGGTGCTCTTAAGCATCATGAATCATTATCTGCGGAGTGGCCGTGGGGATGGGAATCACTGTTTCAGAACAATTTTCAATATTTTGCATGTTCCCATTTCTCTGGTTATTCACACAACATAAATCAGGCGAAATGACAACTGCAGAAGTTTTTCTTTGTGTTAAGCCAGCCTTAGAAACGGCTCCCCAACTCTGTTTGCTGCTAAATGGATCACTCTGCGGGACTGACATCTGTATTTGAACTGGCCTGCAGCCCAGCACCGAGCATCTGCACGCCGTTTATAACTCTCCCACGTCTCCATCCTGGAATTAAAGACAAAGTGCCAGTGTATCAATAGCTGCTTCAGCAAAAACCAACATCTGTCTTTCCCAGTTGCCTCTGCAGTTGCTCTTCCTGTAGGGGCCGTGTGCTGGGGTTATTTATCCTGGCATGTGGATCATGTTCACATCCCTGCTTTTCTGTTATCCTGCTGATAAAAACTCCATGTTCCCCGGCCAAGGTCTAATCCAGACATCCAGGGTTACTTTTAAAGTAGGAACACACGAGAGATGGTTGCCGCTTTCTCGTCTGGATGTTTGTTGAACTTTCTGCAATGCCGCAGTCAGCCGGATAGAGTTTCCACAAAGGCAGACGGGAGAGCAGGGTAAACGATGTAAACTGCTCTGCTGAAAGGTTTTAGAGCGAGGGTGGCTCTGCTGTGGTTAACTAGAGAGTCCCAGAGATTTGGGCTCACTTTTTGTTGGCTTACTGCGAAGAAAAATAAAGGCTGCAGGGGGCTTTATTTCAGATCGAAAGGCAGCTTCTGTAAAACTAAATATAACCCTGAGCATTTACTGGATGAGGTGGGGATTTATTTTGAAACTCTCCGCTTGATGTTGTGATCACAGACTGGAGCCGAAGTTGAACTTGTTCTGCAAATAATTAAACATTTTTCCAGAAGAAAAGCAAAGCAAAGTTAAAATGTTATGTGCTGATCAGGCATAAAATTATGACCACCTATCTAATGGTGTAATTAGTCCCCTTTGCTTCCAAAGCACCTAAGATCTGTTTAGGTATGGGCTACACCAGATCCCTGCAGCTGTATTGTGTCTGCCACAAAGATGGGAGTTGCAGATCCTAAAATCCTATAAACTGGGATCTCCATGGAATGGATTTGTTTGGTTTGGCTGGTTTGAGGTCTGTGGAATTTTGCAGACCAAATCAAAACCTTCAGCTCATTGCTGGGGTCTTTAAACCTTTCCAAAATCACTTTTGTTGTGATTCATGACACATAATTCTTCTGAAGGAGGCCACACCCTAATGCACGCCACACCAAAGTGAAGATGCTGTGAAGCAATGCTTAGGAAGGTGGCATGTGTCAAAGTAGCATACAATATATTGCAATCTCGAGCAACCATCATTAAAATTTTAGGTTGTGCAATCCCCCAACCTCTATGGATTTGCACACTAAAAATGTTTTAGGTACAGGCCTGAATTTGTAGACCTGTGATCTACTCTACAACAGTACTGTAATGTCATGTTTTACTCATGTTACACCCATAATTCATATGAATGGAATCCAAGGTTTCCTGAGCAGAACATTGCCTAAAGCGTATCGATGCCTCTGCTCGCTTACCTTCTTCCCGCAGGTCATTCTGGCTCCTGCAAGCAACTGTTGTCCATTCATCAATCCTCGGATGTAAGAGTTGTGGTCAAGTTCAGATGTTCAGGCATCCAATGTTGGTTCTTTCAGCAACAGACGGGATCCGCTGACTCATGGAAGTGAAATATTGTTGATGATTACGGGAAGACATAATCACAGAAATGTCCGATCCATTTTTTATTTATTATTTCCTAAACGTAATCCATACCTTTGCTATTAACTCTGGTTTCATCTCCCCTTCAGCGCTCTGACTCTTAAGAGTGATTATGAGCTCTGTGATGAAATTAAATTAACTCCACCTCTTGCCGGTAGATAATATTTGTCCGACAGAGCTCACCGCATTTCCTTACTGGGTACTAAAGTAATCATTTTTCTAAAGAGTGCATTAGAAAAATGTACTTACATTGCTGTATATCAAATTAGCGTAATGCGTAGAATTTTACGCATGTTTTTATGAAATCCCATGTGTTTCTTTTTTATATAGTTGGGTGTTGCAAATGGTGAAGGGGAGGAATGACTGACAAATCACATCATCATCTGTTTGTGTCTGTAATCAAACACAGTGACAGTAAAAAAAGAGATATTTGTGTTGTGATTATTCAATGGGTAAAATGCTATCCGTGTTAGCTTTAGCTAGGTCTAACTGCCATTGTAAAACAGCCTCTTATACAGGTAAACATTACATTAAAAAAAGCTAAGGTGCAAACCTTGAAAACCTTAAATCTTAATTGATCACTTTATTGCTATAAAAGGACACAAACACAACGGTAGGATTAGCTGTAGCCCTGGTTGCTAACCTCTCTTTATATTAGCAGCACTAATAAGTTGCCATCATGACTGGAGACAGTAAAATAACATCTGCCACCATTTTCTGATCTTTCAGAACTCGTCTCCTCCTGTGCCGTTTCTACGGTGTTAGGAAAACCACATCAAATAGCAAGTTTCTGTCCAGCTGATTCTGTCTGTCCACACGTCTCTGAACAAATCTCTAAGATGTCCCACATTCCTCCGTTCTGTATATCCAATCCCCTTCCCCGCAGTGAAAAAAAGCAATAACGCCGCCAGCAGATCAGAGCGGGCGGTCTGTAAATATTATGTCAGCTCCTCTCTGGTCCTTGAACTGCTCTGTAGACCTTCAGCCGTTTATTTTCTGAACCTGTGTTGATCTTTGAAACGCTCCCCATGCTCCGTTCCTCCCTTCTATTGGGTTGGAGATATTTCAAGAGCTGAATGCTGTGTGGGCGAACGGTGTCCGTCAACACGGCAGACACATGCAGCAGAGACGCGTCATGATCCAGATGTATGAGAAGATTCAGCTTTTCTTTCTTTACATATTGAGTTAACATGCAGCCGCTGCTGGATTCGATGATTATCAGTGTTTAATGTTCAGGTTTTATAAAGACAGATATCTGACACAGTCAAACATAAAGTCATCCACCTTTCTGTCCATTTAACAAGCATCCATTCATTTATTTCTCTACTGTCTTTCACTTATCCAATATTAGATCAGGATGCTCCTCACCTTATCCCTACCTCTAAAGCAGAGTCTCTATTTTCATCGTCTATTCAGGATCTTCTTTTTTAAAGTACTGATCCACATAAAGGTCAGCGAGGGAACAGAGATGGACCGGTAAATTTAGAGCTTCACCTTTCAGTTCTGCTTCATTTATCAGACAAAGCCTTGCTCCATCCAGTCAGCTTCTGCTCCATCCTGCCACATTTTCTGAATTGGATGCCAAGACACATAAACTAAAGGTAGTATTATGCCTTTTCCCCCCTGAGAATCAGAAACGTTAACCCTAAGACACATGTATAAGTCTGAAAAACCTTTCAAAACACATACATAACATTTATTTAAAAAGTTTAGGAAAAACCTCTGACTGATTTTGTTTTACTTTTGATTGCGTTTCAGTGACGGTGCTTTTTACCATCTGCGTAGAAGCTAATTAACTTCATGATTATCCATGCAGTCTGTTCTCATCTTTGGTTTCATAAGAACTGAACCTGAAAAATTTCCAGTCAGGTTGTTCTTATCGGATGTTTTACTCACATTGACCGATTATTACGATTGAAGGAAAATGAATTTGTAACGTCAGTCAAATGAAACTTGCTTCAGCTTCCTCAGTCAAACCTGGATTAATGTTCCATTTTTTCTCTGGCAGTGTTGCCAAAATATTACACTGACCCAGTAGGAACAAGTAAAGCAACTCAGTGTTTTGTTTTAACAAATTATCATCTTATTGTGATCCACTTTCATCCAATCAGACGCTGAACAGGAGGCCAGAATATTGCATACGTCCAATAAAAAAGGAAATCCTCCATGCCACAGTGTTGCAGAGATTTAGGCAATAGGACCCCTCTTTTAACTGAGCTATTTGTTTTTCTAAAACAAAAAAAACCAGACATTTTTATTTTCATTATCTGTAAAACATAATTGAGCTGAATTGCCAAATAAATGTTTTGATCTTATCGAAGTGAATCTGATTCATAAAAAGCCCCTGAAAGGAACAAATGTTTGTCAACATAAAATCATCTTCAGTAAATTCAGGAATTATTGCATCTCATAGGAGATGATTATGTGTAATTAACCTTTTGAGCCTCCACAGTGGGCATAAGATCCTGCTGAGCTTTGAGGACTTTAAGACTGTTAAGCAAACGCCGGTGTCAGTTTGGTGACACCGGCGTTGCCGTCTCAGCTGCAGATACCGTGTCTCCTTTAGTCCATTCACAGAGCAGATGTCCCTTATTGACTTTGGAAAGGCATAACAGACAAGTCCTGAAGTCCATATTTCAGTGTGTGACTGGCAGCAGATGAATTATAGATCTGAGCTGCTGCTGCATCCTTTGGGAATGTCTTCCTGCCTGAGCTACACACAGACTGTTCAGCTGGAAGTCTGGTGAGGATTTATCCACTTCACAGATAAAAGGTTTTCTTGGATGATCCAGTCCAGCTGTGTGGTTGTAGTTTCTGGTAATGAGTTTAGTCCTGCTCTATTTCTTTCAGGTGTCAAACCTGTTTCCACCTGGAAAGAGAAGTAGAAGAGGAGATGAAGTCCATGAGAACGCAGGCTGTCTTCCTGAGGGTGTTTAGCTCTCGTATGAATGGTTTTGTTTTTGAAGTAGTTTAATTTAAAACGTCCTCTTCTTTTATGTTCAAGAGACACACTTACATCTCTTAAGCCTTTGCTTTACTTTATGAATTCAGTTTGTTGCCAATTGTTTTTCTTTATATACATCTTTCCTTGAGGTCCATTTTCTATTTACTTTTTGGTATCTTCTTGTTGCTCCAGTTTCTGTTTCTTTGTCACCTTGTGGTTTGAATCTTCATGTTTATGTAAGGTTGTGTTCTGTTTGTGCTCGACGCACTTTTTGGGTTTCTGTGGTTCTGGTTCCCTGTGTGTTCAATGGGCCATTTTTCTCACCATACCCTCAGTTCAACTTTAGTTCCTTGGCTTCGCTCGCAGTTAATCAACCTCTTCTCCTTGTTTAGTAATCGATTCCTCAGCTTTACAACTTTCTTACTTAGTCAGCACTGAGTCAGATCTTCCTGCTTCCTTCTATTCCTTTTGCATTTTGGATTTTCCACGCACTCTTGTTTTGGTAAGTTGCTAATTCTGCCTCCATTTCTTTATATATCTAACTTAGTTCACTGTTATTTGTTTGGTCTTTGATCTTAAAGCCCAGTGGGGGTAACAGAGGGGTTAAAGAGAACCAAGCAAGCAGCATCTGCAGAAAGCAGGCAAACAGCAGCATTATGATGCCGAGTGCAACAGGAGCTTTTGCAGCTTAAGTGGACTCCCAGAATCATTAGGGGACGCTTGATACATTCGCCAGTGTGAGAAAGATCATGTGTGAAGCAGCAGCACAGCTCAAGTTGACTAAAGAAAGCTTGGAAACATTGCCTCATTAATTTTATTTAAGAAGCAAAATAGCTGGTGAAACTTGAACCTAAGCTTCAAATTCTGGACCTTTTCAGTGCAACAGAACAGTGCTACCAACTGCAGCACAGCTCAGGCGTCTTACAGTTTAAATTTCTCTCTGAAAATCTGAATATCAAATAAGAAAAGTTTCCATATGAATAAATGCTAAGTTATCCTCTGCAGAAGCATGTAGAAGACCAGTGGTGGTGGGTGTGATTTTAGACTGTTATTGAGGCGAAGTGATGGAAAGTTGAGTGGAAGGGAGAAGGAACAGCCCCAGCCTTGAAGACACGTAGAAGCAATGTCTGTTGAAGGGTTTAAGTAAGATTTACAAGGTGTGGACGGCAGCTGGACTCCGTGCTTCGACAGACGTCACAGGCGGACGTGTCCAGGACATGAGCTACAGGCCTTCTTACCTGTATTACTTGGACTAATGAGAAAAAGAACAGGACTGCAGTTTAGTGGTCCAAAAAGTTTATGATATGAATCTTGATATACAATTTTAAAATAGGGCAACAGAAAAATTATACATATATTTTTTTGTCTTTGGTGTTAAAGAAAAGACCCAATTCTGTTTTATAAGAGTCTGTCTCTCTCTTTCTCTCTGTCTCGACATTATTTGCTGTTCCTGATAATTTAAGGACTTCCTCAGACTGCACACATCAGTTCTCCAGACAGCCAGCGCCTCTTAATGTCCATACAGAAAATCAAAACGTGCTTTTTCATTTAAGCTCACGACAGAACCAAATAAACCATCAGTGATCCATCAGCAGACTGCCTCGTAGCTCCATAACATGCTGAGGTTGTGTATGGAAACATCTGGAGAACCACATGTTCTCTCATTTTAAACAGGGGCGAGGTTAAAAGCACAAGTCTGAATGTGTCAGGGCGCGCATAGCTGAGCGCCAAGCAGGTCTACAGTAACGATCCGCCTACAAACAATGACAGGAAACAACAGTCTTACAAATGTTACATCATTTTTTTCTATAATCCAAGTCAAGTTTTACACTGAAACCACAAAGGGGCTGTGAGTTTGTTTTGCAACCTTCATAGTCTTGAAAAAAATGTATTTTCTATTAATACAAAAATTTTAAATGAATTATTTTAGTTGTTTTTCCTCCATTGAAAATGATTTGTGCTAGTAAAATGTAATTGTCATCAGATTTCTGTTTGAACTAGAACATTTTTTGACGTCTGTTTTGATGAGTAACCTTAGAGAACAGGTGAAGAGCACCGATGGAAAGAAGAGCAGAAAACATTTGGATAAACACACACAGGACCATAAATAAAAAAAAAAAAAAAGAAATGTTGAATGAAATTTCGTCTGTTCTTCCATCCATCCAGATGTAGATCCATTCATCATCCCGATAGAAGGAAGTTGTTGCATCTTTTTCCATAAAAAAAGACGTTTTATTTCACTCGCTGCTTATTCATTGGCCCAATTTTCCTAAGGAGGCTAATCCCCCAGTCAGAACACAAAAATCTAATATTTGGCATAGATTCTTTTTTTCTCCTCCGAACAAATAACACGAATAAATCTCGGCTCCAGTAGCAATTCCCTTTAGAGCGCCATTTAGTCCCTGACGCCGTTACCGACAGATGGCTGACGTTGGCTCTGTTCACTTAATGCCACCAAACGTTCCAGCTGTTCTGGCACTCAGTGCTGTTGGAACAGCTGTGTTGCAGTGTTCCCGTCAGTCAGCAGCACTTCGGCTGCAGAACAGCATCATTGAAACTCCCAGCATGCTTTAAATCTCCCAGAGGGTCGATAGAGACGCAAACGTTGTTGTAAGTAGGAGGTCAGAACAAGGAGGTTTTATTTTCTCGTTTTTGTTGAACGTTTCATGTTGGGTTAGGCATGTGAAAAAGAAGCCAACAAGGCCCTGAGAAATGGTGGAAAGACACTATTTATCCTATTTAATGCACCAGAAAGTTATTGGTTTAGAGTAACGGTAAATTGCATCACTAGGGTGGAGGGTAAGAAGATGAATATACTGGTTTCCAAGACGAGGATCTGGTTTGGCGATTGTGTATTCTAGCATGAGCACGAGCAACGACTGGTGGTTTAAAATCTGTCTAGTTATGGAAAAAGGTAATGAGCGACAGGGTTTCATCCACTCTTTACTATTTGCTTCCCAAGCCTGTAGATGCAAGCTTTTAATTCTGGACAGGATGAGATACAATTTACAACTTTTTAATTCTCCTTCTTACATTTTTATTAATTTTTCGTTACCAGCTTTAATCGTTTTTCAAGTCCAGGTTCACACAGACATTACATCTTGTTGGCTGAAGAGATTTCTGCGCCCGTCTTGTATTAGTCGACTACAACTAATTGCATTTCTCACTTTATCCTGGACTGTCAAATTAAAGTTTCTCCTCTGCGCACATCAAAAACTGTGCAGCCGTCGTCTCCTTGTTTCACAATGGCCACGTGCTGACAGCAATCCAGTTGAAAAGAATAGCATTCTAGATGATCAAAAACTTCAGGGTGAGAGGTTAAATTACACTGAAAAGTTTCTCACCATGTCCAAGATGGAGAGCTAAAGAATGATGCTGCCATCAGTGGAGAGCTTGTTCGGCTTTGGACATGAAGAGCAGCAAATATTGTGTAAGAAAAACTTTCACGATGGGCTAAAATTCAGCAGGAAAAACAAAAACGGACGACATAAAACTGGTGTGAAAATATTTTCTCTCATCAGAATTGTTTAGGATTGCAGGAGAAGAATAACTGAGAATTACATCAGTACGTCCGAGTTTGAGGGATTCCTCCCAAAAACAAAATCATGAAAAAAATCATAACCTGAATTCATGTTGCTGAAGTTATGTTTTCACATCTAGAACTAAGTTATTTTCTCATTGAAAGATCTCTAATCTTAAAGTGTCTGTTGCATGAGAATCATTAATTTCTTTCTGTGCATCTTGTTTAGTCTCAACGTTACGGTTCAACAAAGTTAGTGATGTTTCCTCTGATTGATGTCCTCGCACTGTGATGGCTGTCAGCAATAATAGACTCACTTTAAATGACACTGTGCAGACAGAAGAAAACAACATTATGCCAGATAATTGATGGAACGTCCTTGTCACTTTGATTTAGACATGGCTAATTGCATACCTGCCCTGATGGGCATATGGCTCATAATGCCCATAAAATTACTTCTTCTCACAACATCGGCACGGTGGATGAAGTGTGAGACTGGAGGTCGGGATGTTTTCTGTTGCTTCGCTACAGTGTGGTATAAGCTGGAATAGTGGAGAACTCAATTATCTTCAACTTCTGAACTACACTTCAACATAAGTCGGATTCAAAACAGGAAATCTTGCTGTCGTCTTGAGTCGAAAAATGCACAGTTGTGAAAACTCTTGATTTTAAGTTGATATTCTGCTTAGAAATTGTGACTGTATTCAGATGTAGTAAATTCTGAAAGTGTTTACAGTCCTTTTCTTTTTTTTTTTTCCATAGGCCTTATTCAAAAAAGTATTAAATATTGGATTGAAAAAATGTCAGATTTGTGCCCCTTCAATTTGTGGTACAATATCGGCTACGTATTTGATAGTTTTCAAAGCCTCTGCAGTCACATTTTATCTGACTTTTACGTCATTAACGATGTCATTCTTCATCCTGCACCAACAGAAGCCAGATGCTGTAAATATATACAGTATATAAGCAATGGCTGAAGCAAGCAGAGCCCACACTTTACTTTCTTCTTTTCTTACCTTCCTTTGTGTTATGATCTTGTGACAATACTTTTGCCTCCCAGTGCGCAACAAATTTAAAGTCCATTATCCATTATCTGTTATTAGTCCATAAACAATGTGCTGCTGTGTGAGGTGCAGGTTATTCTTCTGTGGATGCTTGTTGCTCCGGGGTCATAAACTTTACACAGAGGTCTGATTGCAGCTGCATTTAACTTTTAGTATGATCGACCCACAGAAAAAATAAAAATATAAAATTGGATTTCAGCAACAAAACCTGCTGTGTAAACGCAGCTTAAATCCATCTTACAGGGGCAAATATTGGGGTGACTTATCCCTACATTTTTATGAATAAACTTGTTTCAAAAAATTAAAACTTTTTTTCTCTTGGTGTCAAATATCTAGGGTAAAGTACATTTCATTGTAAATGAACAGAATTTAGCCCTGTGATGGACTGACAACATGCCAAGTGTTGTGCCCAGGATTTTGCCAAAATATGGGAGATAGACACCAAGAATGTCGAATAGATTGGAGAGAATGGAAGCACTTTACACTAAAGCCACATTCATCCAGTTAGACTCTCAAAGATGCACATATCCACACACTAATCTGCCAAATGATAAGGTTAAGTATCTTACTGAGGCATATATAGACATGTGGCAGGAAGAAGCTGGAATCTAACCCTCAGATGCTACTCTTCCATGGATCTGAATCAGGTTGTAGCAAGAAAAAGTGGAGCAAAGGAGTTATGGTGAATACTTAACACAGTGTCTGCAATAAATTAATTTGCAGATATATCTTTAAAACATTTTCTTCTTCTCTTTCAGCTCTGCTCCCAACGGCAGCAGCAGAAATGAAGTGACAGTAGCCCCACATGTTTTCCCAACAGTTCATGAAACAGTGGGTTTTTTCAAATTCACAAATGGTTGGAATTTGTATGCTGACGTCTTCACATCTCAGTATTGTTTTAATGAACACAACCTGCCAAACCCCCAGCTGTATACTTTTGAAACATCAACATCACTTGTTTTAAAATCCACCCTCCGTTCCGTGAGCTGCGATGTTTCACTCTTCTGTCCGATGTAAGAGCCGGCCCAGCTGCTCCATCACCTCCTCCTTTTTATGAATCATCTGGTTTCTGTTTGTTCTCACAAAGAGGAAGGGGTAAGTGTTTGAGTCTGCGGGACTGCTGATAAAACTGTGAAAGCTTTTTCTGGAGAAAAGTATATTAGAACAATGACAATGTTTCGTTGCAGTGATTATAAATAAATGTGTCCCGACAGAAAGCTGGGTGCACACTGTCCCTTATGCAACCAAAGTGTTTTAATACTTGTTCTACCAGAACCTGTTCTGTTTCTGTGCTCCAGTTGTTCGGAAGTTGTAACATTCGTCTGGAAATGGACTCTGAAGAGTTGAAGGGTAAAGTAACAAGACCTGCAAGGGAAAAATAAAAGGAAACGGTCAGCATGTACAGTACTAAAAAAGGTGATGTTTATCCCTTTATAGAATTAAATAGACATTTATATTAAAAGAATCAGAATAGAAAGACACTGAAACTGGTTAATGATGACTAATGAAGATTTCTTAATTTATAGTGGAATTTTTTTTTATTTCCACTGAATTCAACCCTGCAAATCTTCTCTACAATTTCACTTTTCTCCTAGCATTCAGCTCAGATTTAGACTAATGGACCTAAGAGGGTGTCTGTTGTGTAAACTATGTATTATTGACAATGACAATCAACTTATCGAAACAAAACTGACCTGATAAATGATGAATGTAGAGCAACACATTCATAGTATTTATTTATTTTTTGTTGCACATGAATTAATTGTTCATGTTTTCTGTTTTCTTGTTGTTTTCTTTAAATTTGAATTGTTCATAATGAAGTAAATCATGACAGATTATGTCTGGCTCATGTCTGTGCAGCGTTGCACCTCGGATGTCCTCCGGCTGTAATTGCTTCTTTGCTGAAGGGAAACATTGTGCTGGCTGTCCTTTCCTCGTTGTGTTTTCCATCGCAGCAGAAGCAGTGTGTAATCCAGTTTGTCATGGCACAGATGCCATCATTTACATTACAGAGGACAGAGACGTGTCCCTGCTGGGGACGTGAAGAGAACTACTGCGCTTTCTGTTAACGTCTACACAACTCTCACAGCAGCCAACGCCTCTATGTCCGGCTCTCTAAACATACGACCAGACTGAGATCTAAAGAGGAGCGGCAAAAGCAAACGTGGTGGATTAGCAGGTGGATTAGCAGGACCCAGGACATGCTGCTTGGAAAATGAGCTGCTACAAAGTGCAGACTGGGGATGAAATAAAATCTTGGTCTGCAGAGGCCTTTGATCTGAAAACACAACACATGAACGTAGAGCCATAACTTAAAAGCAAGAGAGTTTTCTGTAGCATATAGAAATGTTTTTCTTTTGTTTGTTTTTATGCTTAAAACTCCTCTCTGTGTGTGTGTGTGTGTGTGTGTGTGTGTGTGTGTGTGTGTGTGTGTGTGTGTGGCCTTGTATCGCTGACTGTTAGCAAACAGCTACAGTGTTTAGTCAGAGGCCTTTTCGGATTCATCTGCCATCATAACTGAAACATGTTTTATATGACGGGTGACGGTGCTGTTGGAGGTTCTTGCGTGTTCAGACAGAATATTACATGATGTTATGTACTGACCTTGTCATCACATTTAGCGACTGAGAAGCTGTTTTCATGTCTTTGTTTGATCACCACAAAAACATATATTCTCTTGCTTGTTTTTATTTTGTTTCACTCAGATGTTGTCCTTACTAAAAACATAACAAATATCATACTAATCTACTGTTATGGTCCAAAACTACTTTAATAAGTTTACTTGTGGCTTGTTTTCTGCTTGTTGTGTTTTTGAAGTCAGAATAAAAAAACTCTGCAGTATCTCAGCTTCCAGCTCTCCTTTCTGTCTCATTAAACCTTATTAATCTCAAATCAGTCACATCAAATCAACTTTTTGTTCTTGTAGTTAATGATCCGCTCCGACAACAGCCTCTCAGAAGTGTTAGAAAAGCTACTTCAGAGTTCTGCCGCTTATTGACATCTCTCAGGGGCAGCCCCCCCACCCCACCTGATTTAGCTGCGCCATGAAGACCTCCTGTCCGCACCACATGATATACAACTCGTGAAATGGCACGGTTCAAGTGCAAATACACAACAGGCACATAAACACAGCCACTCACTCGTACCCGGATAAATTATTTATGAAGGCTCGGCTCTTTTCAAAGCGTGGAGTTCTGCATTGATTCCGCTCGGCAGCGAGTGGATGGAGAGGATTGTTGCAGCAGCAGCTTCTCATTTCAGCTCCGAGATGGAAACAATTAGATTCAGGCGAGCTACTTGGAATCAACAACATGCTCATATATACACACACAAAATGCTTGGGTTAATTAGCTTTATTTTTACCCAGAGTGTACGCCGAGGCGCAGGACACGTTTGTCTGAATGTTTGCAGCATCACGACTTCAGATAGTTAATTGGCTTCAGCTCCAAGAGCAGGAAAAGATGGAACACAAATCAATCCTCAAAGGAAAAGAGGTGACCAAGATAATAGCATGTGTGGCGTTTATTATCTCAGGAAATCCTTTGAAAGGTGATTTTCTTTGGTCATGTTTACCCACATCACTTATTATGACTGTTACCAACATCCCCACAGGGATTATTTTTGAAATAACACCTGTTTTCATGTGTGTCTATTTCAAAGAAGACAATCCCCAAGAATAATTCTCACTTATGTATGAACTAAATGAACCTCAGACTTTTTTTTTATGAAATCAAAATACTGAATTTTACTGTCAGTGTTAGTTCTGTGATGTTACACAATCAGTTTGTTGATGGAGAAAAGAAAACAAGAAGTCATTAAATGTTGAGCTCTTATATATCGGAAACCGGTAAAAAAAAAAAAAAAAAGAAAAAAAAAAGGGGATTTTATCGTGACCAGAATCAACTTTTTTTCAGTCAGACTTCAAGTATACAAACTAAACTACAGCTTCAACTGTGTCATTAAAGGACACTGAAACTGCAACGTGAAACTTTGTGTGCAACCACTTTTAGTCGCAATAACCAATATTAAAAACTGTCAGGACTTTTACTTTCGGGTCGGCACTGCAGAACGCTGTTTGCAAAAAGGAGCCGCCACAGAAACAGTTTCTTCCCCCAGGCTGCCACTTTGATGAGCACTTAACAGTCAGAGTGCCCAGCTACTCTGCAGGGATCAACACTATGCATATATGCACTGATTCAAGCCGATCTCCTTCTTTTGTAACAATCCCTGTGTTTATACAAATTTAGTTTTATTTCCCACCAAATCTATATACCAAAGTCAAATTCTTTGCTTCTGTTTACAAACTTGGTTAGTAGAGCTGATGCGGACTGTTATCGATTTCTGTCTGGCTTCAGTAGTCTGCAGACGTAACATCTGTCCGTTTCAGAGAAGCGAAACCACGTAAATAAATAAATAAATAAATAAATAAAATCCTGGTAAAAGGGCACACCTGTTTAATCGGTGATGGGATCTGGATTCACGGTGAATATTAACTAAGCCGCATAAAATGCGACTAAATAGCCGATGTTAATATGATTGTAATTTCACGGATAAAAATAGTACATGACCGATTTTTTTTTTTTATGTTGTCGGTCAAGATAACGGATAACAAAAAAAGTCTAGCGCGACCTGCCGCCCTGACACCAACTCACACACATCTTCATTCACAGTCTTACTTGTAAGTCGATTTTTCTTTTCTTGGACGTTTTGATGTTAGCTTGTCGATGTCTCAGTTTTATTCGCTGGGAAAATCAATAAGCAGCTTGAGGTGACTCTGCTGCTCTCTAGTGGCGAGAAGCCGTAATGTTGGCTGGTAACGATCGGAATGCATTTTGGGAGATGTAGTTTGTAGTCAATTTGTGCTCAAAACCTATTTTAAGTCAATCATTGGCCTATAAAATACTGGGGGCGGGGCACATGTGGCCCACCTTGAGTTTGACATGTGCATTACACCACAGAACTGCCAATTGGTAATTGAAGCAAAGTAGCTTTGATTTCAAAGAAGCCTACATTGAAGTCGATTGGCAAATGAACCATCACAAAAGAGGAAGGTTCTTGTCTCACTGCACCCCAAGAGATGCATAACCTACAAAAACCGTTTCTGTCTGGTTTCGAACCAGAGACTTTTTGCATGTAAAGCAAACATGATAACCACTAGACTACAGGAACTGAACTTCTCTGCTTTGTTTCAGTTTGAGGTTCCAAAGTTGATGATGTGAGATGCAACGCATGAAAATTTCAACTGAGGCTTGCACTTAGATGCCTGGATTCAGAGTACAGACCATGACACCACAGAACCCTTGCTGACCTTTAGTAAACACCTGTGATGTATAGAACATGCAAAATCTGTTTCTGTCTGGTTTCGAACCAGAGACCTTGTGCGTGTGAAGCCAACGTGCTAACCACTACACTACAGAAACTCATGCTCTTTGCAGTGTTCCTGGTAGATGATCCACATTTTGTTAGAGACTAATGTCAACAATGGGCATGGAACAATGTCAAATACTTATACCACAGATCCTCTCAGAGAGCACAGTAACTTGGTGAACAAACTGCCAGACTTATACTTGTGTCTAATTTAACATTACAGTCCATAAGCTAAGCCTGGGATCAAAATATTGTATTGAAGATGTCATTAGCAGAGACAAATGGTTCTACAGAGACTTGGCTAAATGGCTATAAAATAAAATCAATACTTACAAATAAAAGATGGTTCAAAAATAAAATTAACACATTAAAATAAAAAATATCTGTGAAATACAATCAACACTTGAAAATTAAAAATGGTTCAAAAATACAATCAACACTTCAATATTCAAAATCTCTGGAAAATAAAATATTATGTATGTTGTTTTGGAAAACATTAGAATATAAGCACTTTTATCAAATCTTCATTGTGGTAAGATCATGTAAGTTCTTCTTAAATCCATGGAAACTCAACAGTTTGTAAGGTAGGTGAGTTAGCTCAGCAGGTTAGACCACCGTGCTGGTAATGGTGAGGTCGTCGGTTCAAACCCCGTGTGGGGCAACTCATGTGTAAGGTCTTTCAGACAATCAACACTTCAAAATAAATAAGGGTTAAAAAATAAAATCAACACTTAACAATAAATAATGGTTCAAAAATAAAATCAACACTTCACAATAAACAAGGGTTCAAAAATAAAATCAACACTTCAAAATAAATAAGGGTTCAAAAATAAAATCAACACTTAACAATAAACAAGGGTTCAAAAATAAAATCAACACTTCAAAATTAAAAAGGTTTCAAAAATAAAATCAACATTTTACAATAAATAAGGGTTCAAAAATAAAATCACCACTTCAAAATAAATAAGGGTTCAAAAATAAAATCACCACTTTACAATTAAAAAATATATTTTTGAACCATTAAAAATGGTTCAAAAATAAAATCAACAGTTCCAAATGTATAATGGTAACTGTTTCTGTCTGTTCAGTCCATAAACTAAGCATGGGATCAAAAAATTTATTGAAGATGTCATTAGCAGAAACAAATGGTTCTACAGTGTCTTGGCTAAATGGCTAAAAAGTAAAATCAATACTTACAAATAAAAAATGGTTAGGAAGCGCATTACAAACCTTTGGTTGGAATGACGCGTTAAATTCAAGTCTCCATTACAGACCAGAGAAAACTAAAGAGAACGCAACGTTGTGTTAATCCATTTGAGGAGCCGGCAGTTTATCTTGAGGAAATAAATGACGATGCAAAAGTTAATTAGACTGTAACACGCGCAGTCCGCTGCTCAACCACTGCGGACGCGGCTCCGCCACTGCGAAGAATAAGAAACCGCTGGAAGTAACTCATCCAGCGGATTTAACAAATTGAGCCTTCTGGGTTCACGTTACCCAGGAGAGCGGCGCTCTGGAGGAGCTGCAGACATAACATCTGTCCGTTTGGGATAAGCGAAACCATGCAAAAAAATAAATAAAAAAATAAAATCCTGGTAAAAGCGCACACCGGACCGCACAGGGTAAAACACTCACAGAGTTCAGTTGATCTGTTTGGATCAGACAGATCCAACTGACTGATGAATTAGCGCAGATTTTTCTGCAGATGGGAACCAGGAGGAAGTGCGTTCAGACCCCAGCGGGTGAAGTGATGCTAATTTAAGTGAAGTCGCTTAATTTAATTTATTAAAAGTTATTGGGGCCTCAGTCAGTGTTTTGAGAAAATGTAGATGTATTTATCTGTTTAATTTGTGATGGGATCTGGATTCATGGTGAATATTCACTAAAAAGCATAAAATGCGACTAAATAGCCGATGTTAATATGATTGTAATTTCACGGATAAAAATAGTACATGCCCGATTTTTTTTTTTTTTTATGTTGTTGGTCAAGATAAGGATAACAAACAAAGTCTAGCGCGACACCAACTCACACACATCTTCATTCACAGTCTTACTTGTAAATCGATGTTTCTTTTCTTGGACGTTTTGATGTTAGCTTGTCGATGTCTCAGTTTTATTCACTGGGAAAATCAATAAGCAGCTTGAGGTGACTCTGCTGCTCTCTAGTGGCGAGAAGCCGTAATGTTGGCTGGTAACAATCGGAATGCATTATGGGAGATGTAGTTTGTAGTCAATTTGTGCTCAAACCCTATTTTAAGTCAATCATCGGCCTATAAAATGCTGGGGCAGGCCACACAAAATGACATGGCGGGCCACATGTGGCCCACGGGCCTTGAGTTTGACACATGTGTTCTAAAAGATCAAAAAACTTTAAATTTTAATGAACATTTAAGACTGGAACTGAAAGACTTTTTAAATATCCAAAATAAAATAAGTCTTTGTAAGCAAAACTGTCCTTCAAAAGAGAGCTAGCTGAGGCGAAAGTACCAAACTGAAGACTTTTATCATCCAGTTTTTGGTAGAAAGAGAGAAAAAAAGAGAATTAATTGATTTATCGATTATTATGACAGGCCTGTGGATGACGTTTGAGACACACAAACGTCTCCTGTAGTTTAATCTCTTAAAAGAAAAAGCAAAGGTTTTTATTGATATGCCCACATTGATAATGATCAATTAGTGAAACATATTTGTTTAGCAGGACCTGGCTGTGCAAGCTAGAAAAGTAACACACATCCACAAAGAAAAAATAATGGTGATGAGCTGTTCACACCATTAACAATGCACTGATGTCACCTTTGACTCATGATGCTAATTCATGTGGTTCACACACTCTTAACACAAACACTCAGAGAGCATTGGAGAGCAGCTAACATATGTGATATATAATATTATCTGGCTGGAACAAGATGATTTAGAGCAAAGGCTGAGGTACAATCATATGTGATGCGATGATACGAACATTAAATTATCTAATTTGTTTTAAAAAGGGATAACAGGTTGAGTCCTGGTAGAACGGGATTGAACTGGCAAATCCATGCTAATCCAAGGTTAGCAGGTCCATCTTCACTGTCCTACTGCATTTTAAATACATCAAGACGTATTGGGAAGTTAGCAAATGTTCTGCATCAGGAGTTAGCTGAGGAATTAGAAAAAAAAATAGTTTATGAAAGAGGATTTAAAAACTGAACATTATTTTATGCATATTCCCACCAACCTTTGCTATGCCAACAATCGAGCATCTCTCAGCGGGTGTGATGCATCTCAGCTCTGCACCCTTTTTCATCCCCCATGCGTCTGTAAATTACAGGACTTTTTCCTGCCTCCTGCGTGTCATGTGTCTGGGAAAGGGGTGGGCCGGGGAGAATCAGCATACTAAGACGCTGAGGCAGCTGGATTCCCTGTTTTCATGTCACTGGAGACTTCAGTTATTAGGATAGCATTTAAATCTAATTCATGAGATCAGTGTCACAAATCTCAGTGCGCTGGCTTCCAATAATGATATTCTTAAAAATGCATACATTACTGCCAGCTGTCACCGCAGCCATGCACTGTTTAATGCATGTCGTGTCTCATTTTAAAAGCTCTGATTTAACCAGCTTGCTGTAGTTTGTCCTTTGGGCTCCTTGACAGCGGTGTCATTTAAATAATTTCTCCCTCAGACTTTCACTGCTGAGGCTGTTGAAGTCGACGGCTGACGGATTGGAAAGACTTCTTGCCTGAGGATGAGGAGCGGGGTTGTGGTGCGCTGACTGAAGAGCCCAAGTTTTATAACCCTGAAGTGGAAATATTTTATTGAGTTTTTATAACAACAATCATTCGTTTTGCATATAGTTGGTTTCATTCATGGTAAAGTTTATATCACTGTCTTTGGTTTGCATAGCATCTGCAGTTCTGAATCTGCTTTGAATGGAGCTGAATTTGAATGTACTCTGTTTGTGACATTTTCATCTTTGATTTTAAACCTTAGTATACGTCTAAATGATGCATCTCAGTATATTTGGACTTTATTTTAATCAATGACAAAACCAGGTTATGTCAAATTAGCTTCCAAGTCAATCAAAGTCCAACCTAAACATGACGTGATGAACCAGGACTCAGACTTGGATTCATAAACCTGGTTGAAAAACAAAAATAAAACAGTTGTCCTCTTACATAATGCAACCATAAGCACGACTTTTTATCAATTCACCTAAAAAAAAATGCTTATTTTTCAGTTTGGTTCTTCAGTGAGAGACAGAGAATTAGTGTTTGGGCTGCCACAAGATTAATTTCCGATGCACTCGTGTGTTTGAAGAGGAAAAAATAAAATGTCCGTAGCGCTCCGATGTAAAAATATAAACAAAAATTTATTCCACAGTTTTTGAGAAAGTCTTTACAAGAGCAATAAAGTCCTTCACTAACCTCTACAAACAAACTACGTTGAAAAACCGTGTGGCTCAGTCGCTCCCTTAGCAGCGCCTTCCCTTCTATCTGCCGTCTTCCTTGGCTACACGGCCCACCTCATTTGCATAAAATTGCCAGGTGGCCAATTAAGCTATAAAACATACTTCTAGTAACACTTATTCACAATAAAACATCATGAAATTAGTTACATGTAATATTAATAATTCTACCTAAAATTTCAACAAAAACACTTAGTACATTTCTAATTAAGCAAATACATTTTAACAGTAACTGAATACTTTATACATTAACTTGGCCTCCACAATTAGCTTGCTTGCAAAATTCACCCTACAACCAATGTTTTGTGGAACATACTCATCCTTACGTCTAATATTATGTTCACAAAGTGCGTGAATGTGGATATATGACCAGAGCACTACATTATCTACCACTAACAGAAAAAAACAACTAAGCAGCACAGTGATGTTCTCTGAGTAGAGCTTAGAGGATCGTCCTTTTCAACAAACACCACCTTACATAACAGGAAGAACTGATGACAGGCTGCTGTTTGTTGGTGCAAAATAAATACTGCTCAGCTTGGAAACGAGATAAATAGTCAATATTTAAAGCAATACAAGCTGTGTAATGACTATTCAAGATCACATTGGACAGAATGAAATAGGATAAAACAAGTCAGCCTATTTCACACTTTTCACTAACATCACCATGGAAACGAGTTGTCTGTTAATTCTTCCTCTAAAAACTGAAGACCAAATCTTTTCCTCTTTTAATTTACTCTGTGTGTTTGGCTTGGTACCCTCATGGCCGTGGTTTCAAATTGGTTTTCTCCTCTTTCATAATGTCATACTAACTTCACCCAAAAGCTGAAGCAAGTTTGATCAAGATGACAATTTATTTTCTGACTAGGTGAAAAGTTTTGCAGTTCTTCAAATGCTTTTTCTTATTGTTCCTAATCCAGAACTTTTTTTTTTATTCCTCGCTAATAAGTCTTTTGTGTATTTGACCATTTCTACCTCTGAACCTTTTCTTGTCAGGCCATTTAATTTGATCTGCTGTTTCCCTGATGCTGCCTCTTAACTGAAACAGACAGCTCACTTCACTTTGTCCAGATGAGAGAGAATAGCAGGAGGGCATTGGGAGAACTAAGTAAAGATTACTACAGAGGTTTACGTTCACATCGTTTTTATGTCCTACATAGATTAAGTAAACCAGGGATTTTTGTCTTGGTCACGATCAGTCTCCTATGGAGGACCTGGTAGAGAAAGCTTCAGCCTGAAGAAACCACAGTGAGCCAGCTTTACATGAACCCGGCTCCTGCAGAGAGACTTTATCTAGGCATGTTGATTCCCAGCATTGCAAATATTACATTTTCTCTCCATAAAAAATAACTCTCTGGAAGCTTTGAAACTCTATCACTTCATTTCTTTGATTTTAGGTGAACAATT
Organism: Poecilia mexicana; assembly: GCF_051168715.1. Classification (NCBI taxonomy): domain Eukaryota; kingdom Metazoa; phylum Chordata; class Actinopteri; order Cyprinodontiformes; family Poeciliidae; genus Poecilia; species Poecilia mexicana. The sequence goes on along the minus strand of NW_028263391.1, from coordinate 20,034,988 downwards.
TTATACACATAATCTCCATAATCATATAGAGACCAAGCAGTGTGGAACCCGAGTCAAAACAAACCAGTTAGTTCTACAGCTTCAAACTTTAAATTGAGCGTGAAACACCTCGACTGGCCCATGTCATGCATGAGCAGTTTCTGCTTTCAGTGTTTCATTGTCTGCTGTTTTTGTTTGGTAAAGTGCCCAATAAGGGAAAATAACAATTCAAAAAACAGGTCTTTATTATTTGCTAGTAACTTCTACACATATTTTTTAGTCTATTTTTGATTAAATTTTGATATATTATTTGTAGTATGTTGTAAATTTGCCCCTATAGTACAGTCTTATTGTCTTTTTTTTTTCTGTTTTTATGCCTTAGTGTGAATATGCATGCTTCCATTTACCTTTAACTTGGTACTGGTACGCCTGTATTTCCAAACCGTGAGATAATAAGGGATATTCTAATCTATTGTATTCTTCTATAAAAGAAAGTTGAAAAGTGAAGGGACATTAGTCAATAAGGAAGCGCACAAAATAAAACAAATAAGCTCTTTTCATACCTGTGAAGGTATGAAGAGAGCAGCAAGATTTTAAAAATAGAGGATGTGTGAGGAATGGAGGAGAAATACGTTGGTGCTGATTGATGTGGAGATGCAGTAACTACAGAGGATTAAAGTTAGCAAGCCACATTAAGACATAGTGAGACAGGCCATGATGTATGACTTATTAAAAGTTGCTTTAATTATCATACTTTTCCAGTATTCAGGATACATAAGAACATAAACATCTCATTAAAAGTTTACTGTGAAGCTTGAGATGAACAAATCCAATTATTTGATGGCTAATGTTTCCGTAAGATACATGCTAGAAATGTTAAAAATATTTGACAACTGCTTTTTCAAATTCGTCCAACTCTGGAATAACACAGATGTTCAGAGAAATCCAACCAAAATCATTACATTTAACGCTAGACCAGTGATAAGCATATTCACCAAATGTAGATGCTAACAGGTCAAGCTAAAGCAAAAAGAAGAGACGACACAGGTGGCCAGTGAGGAGTTTTCAGAAACAAGAACAAAAAACAGAAGTTTCCAAAGAGGAAGCTGGATTTTATAGAAAGGCACGTTGGCTGTTCATTTAAGCTGCTTCTCAAGTTGGCCTGTTTCTTTACCCCTTTTCCTCCAAACCTGGGGTATCTTCACAACCACAAGCTTTATAACATTACAACAGAGTTGTCAGAATAAAGATAGTTGTTACTCCATCACAGTAAATTTCCCCAGAGCTCAGTGAAAAATTAATTATCTGCAGTGAAAATAACAAAACACATCTTAGAGTGAAAACCACCTTTGAATCATAAACCTGTGGTAGGAATCTGTGGCATAATATCTGATGAGTAACTGCAAATACATATGAGGTAAAATAAATCTCAGCAGAAGGATGATTCATCACATTTGTCAACCAAAATTGGCACCACATGTGTAATTTGACCTTTCTCACATGCCAGACTGGGGAATCAATTACGTTTCGCTGACATATCACCACGGCTATTAATTCGATTTGAATGAAATAGTTTTTGGCTCATTTTTGAAGTTTAGCCGAAGCTCAATCTGTTTTACTGATAAAACACACAGAAAAAGAAGGAAAAAATCCAAAAGATATAAAAGGGTGGAAGGCGTTATCAAAACAAGTCTGAACATATTTTAACAAACCGAGTGTTTTGTTCATTTGAAGATTCCAGTTTTGTCCGACGTGGAAATGTTGGCATCTATTAAGAAATTACACAGTTCAGGTCAGAGTCTGTTCTGTATAAAGTCACAAAGGGTGATGTTTACAAGTCAAATAAGTGTTAATCATACTAAACTCAATAACTTGTTAATGATCACGCGGGTTTTTCAAAGCTTTCCTGCTGAGCTCAGGCCCTCTTGAGTAAGTGCTGATGAAAATGAATCCAAAGCAGCTTAAACCCCACTTGGAAACTCGGTGTTAGAAGAGCAAGGAATATGAAATTATTTGTTTGGAGAAGCTGGGAACGAGCCTTCAGATCCTCTTTGGTTCTGCCTGCTCTTTAATAACCTGCAGTGAAAGTTTGGGGTTGTATTACATCAAATTTCACTCATATTACCATTGACCAAACTGCTGGAGCTGCGAGCTTAACTTTCTAGCTCTCGCTGAAGCTGCAACAACAAATGTTTTATTCACAGTGGGAACTACAGCTGAGTATACACAAACACACACACACCTGCTCAGCATTCCCAGATTTCCTGCTGTTCTCCTGAGACGATGTTGCTGAATACTGATGAAGTTTTGATGTTAGTCGTTTTTTTTGTTTTTTTTTTTTCCTGCAGCTTCTCTTGTTGGATTTGTTGGGAGTTTTTGGACTTCATAAGAATTCGTTACATTTTATCTCAGACTTGAAAAAAAATTAAATAAAATAGACGTTCGTCTCCGTCTGTGTGATTTGGATGCATCAGAACATCACGATAAATCCTCTGGTCCTCACCACCTCAGTGTATGTAAACACAAGATGTTGCAGAAATGTTAGCACTTCTTCACTGGATGCTAAGACAAGAAGATCGGCACAGTTGGGTTTTGTAGTATTACTTTGCTTCACAAAGCAGATATGGTGCTCTGTTGATGGAGGTTCAGAACTAAACAGACATCATTCACTGTTTATTTTTAAGCAAACAGTGACAACCTTCAGCCATTTGACAGCCTCTCTCTGCAGATGCAGCATCACCGCTGAGTTTATACTGTTCTTTCTCGATACTCATATGATCTTCAGAAATCATCACCGCTTGCTGGAAAATATTTTGTCATATCTTGAGTAGCAAAGACTTCATTTCTGATCTTCAGGTTTGTTACTAATGTTTAGTTGTTTTTTTTCCCCCCACACTGTTTCAGTCCTGAAAGTTTTCTTTTCTGAGTTTGTTCTCATATTTTTGGTTCAGTCTCTAAAAAAAAAGGCAGTGCAAGTGGAGCTTTGGATTTCAGTCAATCAGATAGAAACTTAACAGTCTAGAGTTACGGGACAGTGATGCATCATCATCCCCTTTCTCTCCTCTTTGAATATTCTGAGAAGAACCAGGATTAGCAGAACTTGTCTTAACACAGATGCTGACCGGGTTTTAAAATTTGAATTTGTTCCTGGGTTCTAAACAAATTCTAAGCTCGGAACAGATTTAGTTTTAAAAAATTCACATTCAATCAACAGATTCAAATGAACAAATTGAGATTCCTCTCTCTAAAAATATTAAATACATTCCTGATTGATTCTGATCAGGTTTCTGATTTTCATAAAATTCCTCTTCAGATTTTTTTTTGTTTTTTAATTCTGAACAGATTCTGATTCCAATCATATTCCCAGTAATGTGTGGATTTCTAACTCTGGAAAGACGGAGCAGATATCTGACTCTTTAAGCAGATTAAGGGAACATTAAGACACTCACTGTTGTAAACAAGGAATGAATAAATTCATATAGTCAGAGGAATTACGCCTCCAATTGCTCTTTTAATATGCAGTCTCCGCCTCCAGTGTGGAGCAAACCATATGGCGCTGCATGGAGAAACGACGTCGGTTTCTGTTCACCGTATGAAACAGCATCAGGAAGTCAGCTTGGAGCATGATTGTTGGCGCATATTTCAAAAAAGGAACCATTTTATCATCTTCCAAAGGTTTTCCAGCTGGTGAAAACTTGAAAACAGATGTATTTCTGCAAAATGGATCACTGAGTGGCTGATTCTTATAGTGTAGAAGTGCCTGTGACGAGTGTTTGGGGTCAGTTTTTCTTTTAAAAGCTTTCTTGCATCCCTCTTCTGAAGGCACTGTAGGCTTAAGTGCAATAATCTTCCTTGCGTCTGTGGAGAACAGAACTGCATCAGGCCGTAAATATCTGGAAACGGGAGCCTCCTCTTCAGGTCAACCCTCATTTCCCATTTCTGATCTGACTGTAGTGCACTTGACCTGATTTTCTCGACTGCTTCTGGCTTTGTTTCCTCCTTTACATTGCAAGCAGAGCTTTAATCTTGGCTCTTGATCTCACAGTGAAGAGATTCTGTGAGATCAATAAACTGGAGCCACAATTCAGTGTGAAACAATCCTTGCCAAATAAAATCCGAACTTTCAATTTCAGCAGTACAGAGGAAAAACATATAACCACACACATTAAGTAATGAACGATATAACTGATCAGGTTGATCGTGTGCTAACAGCTAACTTTCAGTAAAATTGCTGTCTCTATATGTGTTTTCTGGTTTTTCTGTCCAAGAAGCAAACTGACTAGAGTTATATGTGAATGTTTTTATTTTTTAATAAGTGCCACTAGTGTTTACCATGTGCAGGTAATTCCCTGTCCTCTGTGTAAAAGCTTCAGTTCAGTCATAAATTATTGAAAATCAGATCAACAGATGACAGAAACTGGCAGACCCTCTTTTTTAAATTAAAGCTGATTTTTTAAACTTGTTTTTTAACCATTTCATTATACAGTAAAATGTTGTAACCAAAAGACAGACTGTCAACAAATAAGTGACGACAGTTTAAGGCTGTCGTCACAATGCAGTCAAACATCAATGTTCATATTTCGCTTCAACTAGCCCAGTTTTTGTATCCTTCCTAAGTCTTATTTAAACGCTTGTAAATGTGTTAGGGACAAACCTGAGCAACAACGGCGCTGCCCTGTTTTTATGCATCAAGCCTCTTCCCTTTTTCATGCTGGTGCTGGTTCAGATATTTGGCTGAGTAAAATTGCAAGTAAATTTTGACCCGGTAATGCTAAAGATGTGTTTAACTTTATCAAACATTACAAGGGTTAAAAGGGAAACCAGAAATTCTGGCCTATTTGAAAGAAAGAAAGCAAAAAATAAGAACTGGTGTTCAACTGTCATGGTCCAGTTGGTCTGTCACCAGTTCAATGATCCCCACAATAAAAAGCAGACCAACACTAACTTTGTCAAAGGAGTTCTCTCTGCTCCCCAGTGGATAGTCTGATATTTAAAAAAGAACAAGTTAAATTAAAAACAGGAGTCTCTGATGCTGCGTAACCTGGAATAACAAACTCCACTTTTTAATTGGACACCGTGTTCTGACCCAGTTGCTGTTCTGCCTCCAGTGAAATGTATGCACTTTGCTGAAGAAGTGTGTAAACACACATGCCAACAAGCTAATGAAGACAGAAGCCGTGGATGAAACGTTTGTGCTAAAGCCGACTGAACTCTGACAATATTGGATCCTACAACAAACTTGGACCAATTAAAAAGGCATAATGAGGACATGTTGCAGCAGAGCAAACAAAATGATTTCTGGTTTTCAGATAAGGTTCCAGTTGTGTTGGCTCTGTTAAACTGAAGTGTTGCGTTAATGAGTGCTGCTGCATTTGCATGCTCATGAACTCTCTAATTGGCTGACCGACCTGGGAGAGACACCTGACGGTCATGAGCTCTGCCTCTGCACCGGCGGGTCAGTAATGGTGACCTGTGCACTGACCTCTCCAATTTGGAGGAGGATAATAAACAAACGTGACAGAGGAGGAATTAGTTTTGTAGGTAAGAGGCCACATCTGAGCTCCACCTTGTCTTTGTGGACTCTAGAATGCATCGCAATGACTGCTTGATAAAATCTCTGATTTTATGGTTTGTCACCAATTCCTGTGGGTAGAAAACCTTAAACTAATTTGAATTAATCATATGGATTGACACGTAATTAGGATCCAGATCCAGATCCAACCCTGGAGGAGGCCTGTCCTCGGATTCCTTTTCTTTTCTTGTAGCAAACAAAGCATCCCACGTCTTGTACGTGGTCTTCTTCTCTGAGGAGTGATTGGAGTTGCAGCATCAATTGGGACAAGCATTGTTTTTTTGCTTGGTCCATCAGTGGGGGGCTCAACCAAGGAGTGATTCAAAGAACTTGGTGCAGCAAAATCTATGTCAGCTAACCATGAAAAAGATACAAAAAGGAAATCCACATGCAGAGAGGCTGATGGTTGCCCCAATATGAGCTACAGTACCAGGGAATTGTATTTGCCTCCCTACATATCTCTTCTTCTTTTTCAGATGTTTAAACATATTCTAATATCAAATATAGCCAAAGTAAGTATGATGAAGTTTTCAAATAAAACTCAACAAAATGGTTTCAGAATCACTTTCTGAGCCATTCAAAGATCAAATAGTGTGTTCCAGAGAATTGTCCTTCTGAATAACCCAATTGACCTTGAGCTTAAGGTCACAAACATGACGGCCAGATATTGTCAAAGGTAATGTCTTAGAAACAGAATGGGCCAGTACAGGGATTTGACAAGAACCAGACCATAGGACAAAATATGTCCAAAACTGCAACTTTTCTTAGCTATTTCCAGTCTGCAGCCGTCAATATCCATCACAAATAGAAGCGAAAGTGGTACAGGGTTATTGTTGGCCATGTCTTTTTGATGCACTTAAGGACTACATCAAAAAGCTGGTTTGTGTAGTTAAATTCAATAAGCAAACTAGTGTAGCTCAATTTCCTCCAGACCTCGATAATGGTTCACAGACATTTGCAGCAGATATTTGTCCTATGTGTGATGATTGGACCAATGTTCTGCTCTGTCTCCCCATTCATATGGATGACACTTTGACCATTTACAACCTCTCATGAAAATTATATTTTCTGTTCTCTACGGCCCCTTTTAGCTGTAGATGCTGTTGCTGTAATCAGATTCTTCAATGGTATATGTGACTAATTATCTTTTTAGTTTAGTTTCCATTCTCTGTTTACTCCACGTCCCAGAAAACATAAGAAATAAATGTTTGCTTGCATCTCTGAAGCATAGTAATATCATCACTTATTATTAGAAAACATGACAGCTATCCAATGTTTGCTTAAATCTGTGGAAATCAACATTATCCACCTGTACTCGTGATTTCACATTCTTACACAGATGTGAAGTGAAAAGGTTTTCCTATAAAAAGCATGAATGTAAGAATTGCATGTGTGATGTAAATTCTGTCGCAGAGAAGGCTTAGAACCTTCTGATCAAGATGTTTATCGGGAGAAGAAAAATCCTAATTAGTTTATTAATCTCATGCACGGCAACAGTTGCATCCTAAATGCCCCGACTTTCAAGTCTAATCCTATTAAATTATCTCGATGAACCTAATTTTCCTCCTAACTTTGCATGCAGTAAAACAATAAATATGGAACAAACAGCAGTATCAAGTGTACTGATGAAACCAAAGAGTTTGATGAGACCGTGACCTGAGTCTGCGACGGTTCCTCCTGGAATAAAAGGCGGTGTAATTGAAATTTCCCCACATCCAGAGCGTCAGACGTGAGCAGAATGAAGGCCTGTCGGCCGGCTCATGCAGAGGCGCTCAATGCGCCTCCACTGCTCCCAGGCTTTAAAGTGCTGGCCACCACATGCAGCAAACAGGCCCAAAGTCTTTTGTTATTTCAATCAGAGCAGCCTTCAAAGAGCGCCACCCCCCACCCCACTTCTTGTTCCCCGGAGCCCAGTCCTGCAAAGGTAAGGCAGGCGAGTGAAGTGCTAAATGTGTTCATTTGCAGGCGGCCCTCATTTTATCGATGTTTCAAAGCTGCCTGATAGATGCTGCATGAGGCGCGCTCGGCAGGGAAAGTCACTTAACCAAAGGGCATCTGTCAGCTCAGAAAATGGCTTCATGCATTTTCAGCTACTGCTGATGAATCCTTTAATGACACACATCCAATTAAATAAAAAATAAAAAAATCTGCCCCACATCCACTTTGTAGACTTTACAAAACTTTACACAAACAATTATCAAACTTCACTAATAATATGTCACAAGCTAAGCTTTCATGAACTTTGCCTTGCAAGAAAAAGTGGTGAATGTGTTCGTAGAAACAGTTTTTAAAGTGCACACACAAATTAAAGTACTAGGGTCACCAGTTGTAGTTGAGAAATACTGAGATTGTGCTTCACCGCTCTATGCAACACCTCCAGTGCATTAATTATTCATCATTTTGGATTATGCTTATTGTTGAAAGTCAGTGACATACTTATACACCAGAAAAAAAGGTACATTACTCTTGAATCATGAAATGAAGCACCTATGTTACTATCAGTAGACCTGGCTATAAACTATGTTCTATAACATTTTGATCCAAATAGTTTGTTGTAAAAAAGTGAAATACTTGAAGACATGAAAATGTAACGCACAACAGACAGGAAAAAGTATTTCAGCATCAAAATTGTCATTTCTAAAGTGCTAGGGTGCTTTCGCTGGTGCCAGGGACCCCAGCAACCCATCAAAATGTTATGATTGCCAACAAAACACTATTATATATTTCCCTTCTAGTGCGAAAGGAGACGGAAAAATGGAGACAGGAACCAGACGAGGAATTAATGAAAACAAAAAGTACATTTACAGCAACAGTAGAATCTAGCTGCGATGGAAAGAAGGAGAGTGAGAACAGTGGAGATGTGACTGTGACAAAGAAACCAGGTGAGGACAACCAAGAGAACACAGAGCAGCTGAGGTAAGGTTCAGCTCTGAGCAAAGAGAAACTGAAGACTAAAACTACTAAAAGCTAATAAATAACTAAATGGATTTTTTGGTATTAAGCTCAATTTTTTTGACATCTTGTTTTTTCTCCATGGCTGCCCTCACATGATACATTTGTCCCACCTCTACAAAGCAGATGCAAATGAGAATGATATAAAACACCTAAAAACTATATATCCATTTAGTTGTGCTCATATACAAGAGTCAGCCACACTGCTGACTCTTGTATAAACTAATTATCCAGAACAGGAGTGCATCATATCTGACAAACATATCAAAAAATATCCGATGTCTTGGTGTCCCACGAAATCTACTTCAATACTCTAAATTAGACCCATGAGACATGATTTTCAAAGCTAATGCACTGTGTTTGGGATTGTTTCTGCTGAAACACCCCATAATAAATCCTGCTGCAAATGCTGTATTAAACAGTGCAGATGGTATCAATCAGAAATCATCTGTGGGGACCGCGAAAGGTTCACAAATGTCACTTGTTGTTTAAAACAGCATTAATAAATTAGACTGATGACATTAAGGCATCTGTCTGTGGGGATAACCAGACAAATAATGTAATTTGTGTGGCTAAACCGTCTCCCTACTCTGTAAACACACGGAGGATCAAACATTTAAAAAACACACAGTGTTTACAGTAACAAAATGAGACGTTGGTTCCATGAGTGTGGAAAACCACACTCATTTCATTTTTTTATTTTTTTTTTTTATGGAATTAATTAAAAGCACGAGCCCACAAAAATACTGAACCCATTTTGATGGGGAAAAAATCCTGTGAGGTCCCGAATCACATCTGCATATTGTTGTTGCACAACACCCCCCCCCCCCTTCTCTCTCTCTACTTCCTCTTCTGAGAGGAGGGAGATGTTGCTCCCAGCTCTCCGTCTAACGGGTGAATTGAGTTTCCTAAATCTGCCGAGATTTACCCTACCCAGAACTGAAGTAAACTCTGTTTAAGCTGGGTGCGAGAAAGACTAGCCTGGTTTCTAACGACCTTCATCCAGATGTCCCACCCTTTTTCACTCTGTGAATTAGCCAGATAAAGCAGCCCAGAATCAGCTAGTTTCACAGAGCACACCTGTTAACGGTCGCTCTTTCTCTTATTACAACTTGCACTTGTTACTGAACCAGGTTGGTTTTAGTGACTCGGGCGAGTCCCAAGGGTGTTGTTTTAGTTTTGGCTAAAAGCAACCTATAAAACATTTTCCACTTTCTCCTCCCAGAATCAAACTTCATAGCTATTTTACAACCATCAAAGAACTTTAAGGTGACTCATTAACTGAATGTCCACAACATCTTTTAGATTTTCTTAATGCTAATTATTTTATTAGTAAGGCAGTTTTGCAAGGGTCAGTACAGCTTAAATCAGTAGCAGAAATAATCAAATAAGTAAAATCAATAATCTAGCCTATCTTTCCCTAATGCTGACACTGTGAACTAAAAAAGAAAAACTTTGAGAGAGACGGACGGAGTTTGGCATTTTGAACCCCAGAACTGGCCTGATGATGAAAAAGGTGTTGCAGCAGCAGGAGGCTCCCAGTACAGGAAGAGTACTGAGTCAGAGCGGCAGATCTCGGGCCTCAGGGTGACTTCCTCATGCTCGTAGCGGCCCTCTCCTTCTTGTCTTGCAGCTCTGTAGCTCCTTTCTCCTCGTCTCACCATCTTTCTGGTCCTTCGAGATGTAGACGAGCTGGTCTCATGGAAGGAACACACCAGTTCTTCCTCTTTGCCTTTGTTCTTTGTCTTTGTCTTTATCTTCATCTTTGCCTTGGTCTTTGTCTTTGGGGTCTCAAACCCAGCTGGTGAGAAAAGTGCAATTTGAAGCCACATGTTGCGGGGCTAACGGGTTGGTCCCCATGTGCAGAACAGTCTTCGGCTCTGTGGCTCCGGCTCTTCTTCAGCTGCAGAGTTCTTTGTCCATCTCGATCTTGGCTCGAAGCTGCCTGAAGGATCCAACCAAAGACTCCTCTTTGCACTCACCTTATATAGGGTTTATCCACCCTTTTGGTGCATTTGCATTGGCTAGCTTTGTTGCTGTGCCTGTCTCATTGGCTGACTGCTTGGACCGATAATCTCATATCCATCACCATCTTTGGACATGACCTGATGTCTGTTCTAATGTCCCCGAGTTGCTCAACAGCTCTCTTGTGTCTAACCTTCTCTTAGGAAAGTTGAAGTTTAGCAATAAGGCGTTGGACACCTCCGCTCTCCCATCAGTTCCTCTTCCTCCCTGACCTTTCACCTACCATCTACCTCCAACACAACATCAGTGACCTTTAGTTACAGTTACACACTTTACACCATTTCAAGTTCAATGTCAAAATCACATTTATAACCTTTTAGTTTCTCTGATTTAGCATTCACTTATAATATTATAATAACCATTACTTATTAGTTACTCTTATAATCATAATGTGTTATTACAGACATTTCTGAAAAGAAACCAAGAATAATTCATTATTCTAATCATTTGACACCATGTTACAGTTACTTGTTTCACCTTTAAGTACTTCCATAAGTGTAAGAGTAAGTGTTAAATATTCTTATAATCAAACCAACATCAACCACCGGTTAAACCAATATTAATTATCGGCTTAATCATAAGTTATCATTATTAATTTAAGTATTTTACTCTGGGTTTTATTCAATTACTCAAAATGTCTAGTTTTTATTCCTTAAACCTTTAGTGCTCAAAATGAGCAGTCTGAACTATTTTTAACCACTGCATGCTGGAAACTTCCTCTTTTTCCAGGAAACCTGCTTTTCCTGTTGCATGACTCTCTTTCTGCCTGACTATGATTTTTTTATGATTAAATAGAAAAAAGTAGAATTAAAGCAGGACACAATAACACACACACAACCAGATTAATTTTATTACCATCTGACTCTACTGTTGGGTCTTGATGTCACCTGTGTAATCAGTTTTAAAGATAACTTTATTTATTGTTATTATTAAACTAAAATCTCCAGCATGGGGAAGTGGGCTGAGCTCGACTTTTCTCGACAATATTTATAAAAGTTTGATTGTTTGCGTATCATTTGCTCTGCTCCATTTTGCTCACTGTCATCAGTAGCTGCCTTTCCACTGACCAAATCATTGCGCAAACTGGAACTGAAAAAATTAATTTGCTTAAAGGAAACATTCCAATTTTGACATTTTGATGTTTTTTGATTAAAAAAAAAGTATTTGCTCTAGGATGAGGTGGTTTTGTGGCTGTATTGAATTAAGGTATTTCCAATACTGCAATGGAAACACTTTTTGCATCACGAGTCAAGTGATCAAAAACTTCATACTGACAAAAAAGAAGACGACTGTTTTAGAGGATTATGCTCTTGGTTAATGACTTATTGCATGAACAAACTTATTCATGTGTGGGACAGGTGTATTAGGGCAGATCATGAATCAATTTTTATCTCTTACTTAATACTTAAAAGCCTATTCATAAAGATACAAAACTCAACCTTTATATTTATACGATGTCTGATGACTTTCATCCATTAAAGTCTATGGAGATTTAAACATGATAGACCATATTACGCTATATGTTTAGTTTTTTTTTTTAGTTTAGTCCCCCAATAGTAACCAAAAGAGAAAATAATGAAATGTTTCTAGCGTAAAAATTGTTTTGTCAAGGAATCTTAACACTGAGAAGTTATTTGTCCATAACCCGTTTCCACTCTCTAACGATACATTTGCTGTTGAGGGCAAAGCAAGGATATCAGTACACTGTACTGCTCACAGTCCACCAGCCAGGTCCACGTTGTTTAATTTAAATGAAGTAGCAAACGTGGCTCAGCAGAAGGTGAGCGCTGAATCTTAATTAAATCTTATGGCTCCAGCTGCCCTTTAATTCATCTTAATTTAAGAGGATCACACGGTGTAATAAAGTCGGCTGCAAATTAATCTCAGCATAAGGTTGTTCTTATAGCTGCTTTGTTGCCTTTCATTTAGACTCTTCCTATAATTTGATTACTCTGACTACCATACTGTTTAGAGTTCTTTAACACATCACCAGAAAAAAAAACAAAAAAAAACGAAAAGTCACAAATCAAATTTATTAGAAAACTAATTATATGCACTATAAATCCGATTCTCCTCAATATGTTGCTTTGGATTAGATAATAAATATGACAAACATGGAAAACAACCAATTTCTCACAATAAAGATACATTTCCCTCTTGTTCATGACAGGTGTGGCAGGAATTTTGCTTGGCTGCAGTTTTCCTCCACAAGGTTCAAACAAACTTTCTGCAATCTCATGAATACAAATCACTTCCTATATTTCCATGCATAGCTTTGCTCCCATCCAATTTTCCTGACCCATTTCGTAGTTTTGCACTCGGTGTAAATGCAGTTGAGGCTTCCACTCCGCATTAAAGGTCACCCAGTAAAAATGAATACGGCAGAAGAACCTTTGATGTGTGAGATATGTATATACGTTTAATTCTGCTTTTCATTCATCCATCTCAGAGGTGTTAGATGAAAACTGTGTGAATGAGAGGACTCCATCGCCATTCAGAGGATTTGCCTGTCTAGGATTTGCTTACGGCACACTGTGCATACAGAACGTTGATGAAGATCACATCAATGACAGGGTCTTATGCAGAACAATCATCTTGTGACAGCGCCTCCTCCAAGTGCTTACAGACTCATCTAGATGTCAGTCCGGAATATTTAAGAGGTGTGTGTCAATCTGACAGCTTTGGGACTTTAGCTAAAGCAATACTATTACCATTAAAACCCTTTAAAGGAAATCAATTTCCTTCAGCTAGTTTGCGCCCACAATGAGATGAGTGATAATCATGAAGGCGTAACAGACTTTTCCATCTTATTCTGTCATTAATTATACATATCAGTGGATATAGTTTATTTAAAGAAGAAAAATGGCTGGACTCTGGTGTCCCCGTGGTTTGCTAATGTGATCTGGAAGGAAATTATCTTGGTTAGTATGACTCAGGTAGGACTTGAAGGAGAATGGACTGTTGCGGGTCAATTTGACCCGTTTCAAAGTTTAAAAATAAAAAAAAAATAGTTAGAAGTATTTTTTCTGCATGAAACTTTTTCTATTTGTCTTAATAGGTGCACTCTGTGTATAAAATGAAAATGGTTCATTTTACACACTTGCAGCCCCCCCTAGGTCCATTTGTTACAGACGTACTGTTATGGGTCAATTTGACCCGCCATACAAGTTGAAGGGTAAAAAGATTAAAACAATGTCCAATTCTATTTGTTTCCTTGCACCCATGAGACATATTTCACCACACACACAAACACCACACCACACATGCATGAACACACACACACACCACACACACACACCACACACACACCTAAACACACACACAAACCCACTCTTTCACTATTCTCTTTACTTCACTAGGAAGCTGCCAGAAAGCAGGTGTTCATGCAACTTTTGACAGGAACCTTTTCTGTTCCTGTGGACAAACTCCACCCACACTGAGTGGACACTCAGCAGAAGTGGGGGGGGGGACATAAATACTCTCTGTAAGGGAGTCCTAAACGCATTACACACTGAAGGTACATGTAATATCGTCACTGTTGGAGATCAGGAAATGAGCAGCAGGGAAATAAAAAGATGACAACCATGGAAGCTCTGGAACTTCTTGATGATCATGCCAGGATGTCAGTAATTCACATCACAAACATCAAGTCAGTCTGAGCTACTCGTGTCTAGTGCAATACAGAAAATCATTGTTGAAATGACAAATCTAAAAGGAAGGCGAGTTTTTGGAGAGAACTGGAAGGAGCTGGACCAGATGCATTTACATGCATATTTGAGGGGGGTCCTCATTCTGACCAGAGTTTTCCAGTCAAAGGATGAATCAACAGCCAGTCTAAGGGATGCAGAGACAGGCAGGGTAATATTATGGGCCATAATGTTTCTGGAGACTTGTCTCCAGAGTAATCTGATTTGACAATCGACAGACAAGACAAACTAGCAGCTAATAGAACAGTGTGGAACATGTGGGTTGTAACTTCTCCTGTCCTATAAAACAGGCCCCAATGTCACAGTAGATGGAAGATTTGTGGCATTCATAAAGATCACCGCTGGCATTCAGAGGTCGCTGCTCATTTATGCAATATATGCCTTCCACACCAGCTAAATGTGACATAAAAATCTGGGCAGCATGTGATGAAAAACCCAGTTATGTTTTGAACATGCAGGTTTAAACTGGAAATCCACCTGGAGGATCATCTTCAGGACTCATTTGTCTTGATTTTAGTCAGCAGGTCAATTTGACCCAGGGCAGAATAGTGTCTCAAGTTCAATTATAAAGATGACCCCTTCAAAAAAAATCTAAATGTAATATAAAAAAATTTCCAAAAAGTCACTTTCAAAGATACTTAGTGTTATTTTGTGTTTAGGCTTTTCAGTGGCCATAAAAAAAATGTAAATCACAGTTTTTTATGTCCGAATGAGTAAATTGTTGTCATTGATCCTTTATTTGTGAGGAATAAAAAAACATAATTGCACAAATATTGATTGAAATGGTTAGTATAGGAGTTAATAATCAGACACAAAAAAGATTTGGAGGATTTTTTTGGTTTCTGACACTATAGAACACTATAGAACTTCCCGGGTCAAATTGACCCGCGAACATTATTGCTGTACCTCAAAAGTGAACATAACAGGAGGGTTAAAATCTGAGACGGGCAGGTTTGGAGGCAAGCTGTTCATTTCTTGTTAATTTCCCAAGGCAGCTTCTCCTGATGAATAGATGAGCAGATCATTGAGCCATTAGCTTAGGAAGAGCAGTCATATTCAATAAATTATTATTATTATTATTATTATTCAGATGAGGCTCGTTTGTCAGTTTAAAAAAAAAACATTAAGCAGGTATTTAATGTGCTTTTTTTTATTAAGAATACATTTCTGTATTAAACATGTTTTTTATTGATCTGATCTATTGTTCTAATCTTAAGTGTAGCATTTTCATTAGCTGAAAGCAAAACCTCCTCATAATTAGCAGAAATAAAGGTTTGAAAACACCAGTCAGTGCTTAATTTAATCTACATAGTGTGTCTATGTGAATAGAGTTACTGAAATAATAAACTAGTCAATAATATTCTAATTCACAGGTGTCAAACTACACCCATCAGGATCAGGGGTCCTGCAGGGTTTAAAATTGTCTCTAGTCCAAACACAACCAACAGTAGTTTCTTTAAATTATTTATATAATTCGATGAATTTAAAAAAAAGAAAGCAGCAACCAGATGTTCTGATAAAAAAATAAAAAAAAAGTGATGAATTCATTTTGCTTTCACTGTGAGGATCATTGTAAAAGTGAGGAGATCGCTGTTTGGAGCTTGTAGGTGTGGTAACTCAATACCAAGATGGAAAGACATCAGAAAAGAAACTGCTACGGCCAACAATTCTGGAAACGGTTATTGGACCATTACCGGAATTTTTTGGGATATAAGGAACACCTGCTAATCTTCAGACAAACTGATACTCCAACAAATTCACTCCAAAGTCACACTGTGCTCAAAGAAAAAAAAACAAAACAAAAAACCTCTTTGGATCAAAGTATTCTAGAGTCAAATGTGAGGCCATTTGTGTGACAGCTAAAGTTTTCTCAAACCAGATTATTAAAAAGAAAATTAACCGAAAAAGTAGAAAAACCTTTCATAAAATAATGTCAAAAAAATGAGCAGGATCAAACCATTAAAATAGTCCATGCAAAGTCAAAATCCTGACCTGTTCGAAATGCTGAACAAAACCATCAAAACAACGAAGCAGCGATGCAAAAACGAAGAGCCCAAAATTCCTCCACAAAGACAGAAAGTCAGAGAAACGACAGTTATTGTTGTTAAAGGTTTAGTTCACCCAGAATTCATCACTGCAAATCAGTCTGCTTATCAAATTTTCTATCTGAACATAAAGTTTCAAAGTATGATTGGCAACTTTGTCCAAAGAGAAAAGTACATTGGAAATGTTTAGATTCATTTATTTTGTACTGCTATATAACAGAGAATCTTCTTTATGATAATGTCAAGCTAGTTGGTACACCGCTTGTATTCTGTAAACTAGAGTACAAACACCGCTGTCCCCTGTGCAGAATGAAGTCCAAGTAATTACTTAAATATAATCACTAACTGTTGATTAGCAGCAATTTAATGAGGATACATCTCTTCACTCTGCAGACTTTGTTCCATATTCCTCTCTCCGTCCCGCTGATAATTTCTCTCCTGACCAAACAGAGTTATGGGAGGTTGAGGTGATCTCTGAGCAGGCTGCACACCAAGGGCCCCGGGGCCGCTGGGAATGAGTCATTAATAACAGCCGACCGCTGCTGCCGCAAAACTGGAGCTCTACTCTTAACAATTTCTGCCTCATTTGCTGTTACACATGCAGAAACTCACCACGGATGTACAAACGCACACATAATCATCTTCTGAAGCAGTTCATGTTGTTCACTCATGACGACGCAAAAGCGGTTCTGGCAGGATTCTTTGTATTCAGAGACTCGGTGTGGCATTTTGGCTGAGAGATACGCTTGTGCAGCACGACGTTATGACAGGCCTGACATTTTACTCCCTAATGTTGCACATGCTATTTTGCATCAGAATGTGTCCGTAAAAATAATGAGTCTTATCGTCCGTGGCTGTATTCTCAGTGGATGATTGTGGTTTACCAGGCAAATGTTGGGGAATTTAAAACATTTACAACAAAGGACGAGCCTTTAAGTTTGTCAGAAAACAAACAAAAGCTTGGAATAAATCACGTCTATTAAGTAAATATTTCATTCATTTCAGCAGAAATGGCTGCAGCATCACACATACACACATACACTTCCAGTCAAAAGATTTTACCCACTCATAAAGGGTAGTAATTTTGTTTGATAGGGTTTGAGGTGGAGTAATTGTAAAACAACTGGAAGCACAAGTTTGATATTTATTTTGGGTTTTCTGTAATCCAAAACGTTTAAGAATTGTGCATAAAACCTTCAGTATTTAAATATAGCCTTAATACTTTTTTCTGTGTTCCTCTGGAAGCTGGATTTCCTTTTTTGGACACATCAAACTTCTGGGATAAGTTTGGTGAATTGGTAATTTCATAAAATTGGGTGACTTTCTGGCACCAACCTGGCTTTTAGCTCTACAACTTTTCAAAAGTTCAGGGCTCAGTAAAGACATCTGAGGGAGTCAAGGCTTCTCTTAGTGACGGAGCTGAGTGACTTGGACTTTTGTCCAGCTGTTTACAAAGATGATCTTGGAGTAATTTGGAGAGGGGTGCTTTTAAGAAAATGCCTTTTATGCTCGCTAACTGAGAAGATAGTTTTTTTTTTTCTCTTTAAATGCTCTAAAAGTCCACAAAGCATTAAAACAAAGCATTCAATTAACATAAAATCAAAGAGTTTAACTATAATTTGTTCTGGAAGAAGGGAATTTCCTGGCTGCTATTAATTATGAATCAAAACAAGAACTTAATAGGCCTTGGCCTGGTGGAGTGAACACACTTAGCACCTACATCTGTTCCTCCGTCCCTGAAGGAACAAAGCGAGCCGTCAAAGCCACAGTCCAACTGTGTGTTCTTACCCTCGTGACTTTTCAAAACAGGGTCAATGAAAAGAGCTCTGCATCTTTCAGCTGGAGCCAAAATGTTCTAAAGCAAAACTTCAAGCTCCAGATTTCTCCTCCAGGCTAGAGCATGACATCCATCTGTCTACCTGAGGGGACTCCTCAGCCTCACCTCATCAAATGTCACGTCAGCTCTGATTGCTCATCTTTTCTGGGGTTGACGGAGGTCACAGCCAAATATAACGCGTGAGCAAAAGCTGCATCTCATCCGTGCAGCGTGCTCACTAACCTCCAGCTGATGATGGATGGTGAGTGATTTTCAGGGTTTATTGACGTCCAACGTTGCTCATAATGAGAGTAAAGGGCAGCGCGTTGGCATCCATCCATTATGGGTCAGACGGAGTCTTTGATAATCATCTTTTTGAAACGCCTCACTGTGTTCCAGCTGCAAGGTCTGTTAGCCAGCCAAGATTTAAGGCTCTCGCTGCATCACATGGAAGACTGGTAAAGGTTAAGAGGCAGTGAACACTGTAATCACATGCAAAATGCTCGGGAAAAGCCGTTTCAGTCGAGGGAAGGAAAGATTTTTTTGGGGGATTTAATATGCAGGTAAAAATTAGACTTTAGCTTATTCATGCTTGAGCTCTGTTGCCTCCCTGTGAATTTTTTGTTTAGTCATCATGTAATACCAAAAATGCACTTTTTTATTTCTCTTTTAGATATGCTTTCAGGTATGCAATCAAGTAAAAAAACATACGTTTTTCTGAGTATACATAAACCGTTGTAGATAGCACTAAGAAGTCTTTCTATTTCAGTTCCAGAGTGTTTAAATGTGAACAGTCTGGGTGTCGACGTACTTCTGAGATGTTTGTTACCATGTGGGTGAGTCTTCTGTGGCTGCCATCTTGTGTTCCAAAGACTGAGCTCTTTGTTAGGAAGTGAGGCGACAAAAGCCAGAGTTTGATTGCTTGAGAGTTAGTTGGATCGATTTCTATCAGAGCGTTAATAGACATCCTTCCTGTCGTTTCTTTCCAAGTAATTATTATAGTGGAGAATATGACGCCCATCAGAGTTGCGTAAACCATGTGAAGAAAGCAACTCCTGGTACTACATGACACATTTAGCTGCAGGACATCTGCAGAAACAGTCTTCTTCTTCAATTACCTCCCCTGTCCTCTTCCAATCAGCTCTGTCCTGAAGCTGCTCAGGCGCTTACTTTTAATGAGCCACAGGAACTGCTGTCGTCCGCGTCCGTTGTCACTTTCAACACCGACAGGGACGATCAGCCCCATTAGAACGAGATGCTACTGCCAGAAAGTTTTCCCCACTGATGGTTTCTAATAAGAAACAAGTTGACGTTTTGTCATCTCAGGTGTCGGATCAAAGTGGATCTCCTGTGTAACCAAACAGCTTCATCACAAAGTTCCACAAATGTTATGTCAGCTCATATAGCGCCGTTGGCCTTCAGCAGCGGCATGCCCAGACGGTTCTTTTGTTAGTGCTGGTGGCTGATATCGAACTGAAGCCTAATGTCTCCACATTGTGATGCACATGTGAGCTGATTGAAACAAGACAGCGTTTATGAGACAATACCGGTGTTTTCTCCCGCGTTACAAGGACATGTCGGCCATCTGCCCCTGCAGCTCTGCTCTTTATCTTCTCTGTTGCTGCGTCACCTCATTCATCATCCAAGGATGAACCGGCCCGGCAGCGCGACTTAACGTTTGCAAATTACTCCGGTGTTTAACTGAATGAATCCAAACCGAGCTGCTGATTTTCCTGCTGTTGCTCAGAGCTCGTTAGTTTAATATCGCTGTTATTACCTGGAGAGCAACTTCAAGAAGCAGGGATTAAAGTTTACCAGGAGAATAAGATAAGCAACTTCTACACAAAATATAGGAAAATAATGTAATAAAACACAAATACCTGTCTGGCAGCTGTAATGAAGGACACGTGTGATTTATAGACCGGAAACTAACCCGAAACCAACTTTATTTTTAAATGGAACAAAAATAGAAGGACCAACACAGGAGAAGTTCATTGCTTACACAAAAGTAAAACTTTGCATGTTGTTCAAACGACGTGATTAGCTGCTTACGTTAGCTGTGTGAGCCAACAGAGCATAAACCAGAGAAGAAAGAATGTGATTTCTTGTTTTGGTGAATCTCTGAAATAAACTGGTGTGGTCTGAGAATGGCATTATAATTTATGAATCATTTTAATTTAGTGTAGGCGGAGTGACTAGATGAATTAGCCCGTTTGCCAGTTGTTCCCCTACAAAGTCATTTCTCTCCAGCTTGATAAAATATTGTGTCTGTAAATTAATCAATTGGTATTCATTAGGACTGCACCAATAAATCAGCCTTGATTTCCTTAATTGTGGGAAATCAGCAATTGACCGATACTTAAATGAGAAATCAGCCAACTGACCATCCCGCCCAACAAATAGGTTCCCTGATAGTTTTATTTTTGTTCAGCACTGCCTCTTGAATGTTATTTAGAGTTTGACTGTGTGTGACAAAACTATTGTAAACGTCAGAGAGGTGAAACTAAGAGTGGGATTAGTTGGAACCAGTTTTCTTTTGTTTTACCTGAACTGCAACCAAAAGTTTCATTTTTAACAACTTTTATCCAACACAAACACATCACAGCCATCTGAAGATGGTGAGGAAAACTACTTTGAGATGTTCATTAAACAGTTTCCAGTGTTCTGGTGAAAGAAAAGCTGCAACTCAGCTGTGCCCAGAAATAAATGGGTTACTATCGGCAGGTCGTTCAACAGTGAAATTAGAGAAACACAGATGCTGCCTCGAATGTAAATTGTGAATAAAATTATCCTGAGGCTGATTGGGCGATTCAGCAGCTTTGTGCCTTCTGCGAGAGAATTTAACCCTTCATTACCACACAGTCTGATAAATGCAGAACAAAGGCTCCAAATTTAACGGTGAATAATGATGCTGCGGATGACTTTAGAAAGTTTGTTTCACAAAAATCAACGAGTGTGCAAAATAAAGTTAAACTAGAACACGTCAAAGCAAAGCGGCCTGTTAAATAACTCTCTTTTTATGCAAGAACCTCCCTAACCAATTTGAATTCATATATTTTTTTCATTTTGTCATCTAGTTTCATGCTTTTTCAGTTGGGAAAACTGTTTTCTTTTCAACTGGAACAACTAAAGGACTGATGAAAGGACAAATTCACAAATACATCGTTTTTACCTGAGTTCCTCTGTGAGGAGTCGCAGCCGGAAAGGAGCTCCTCTCAAGGACTCCTTTCAGCTTATTTGGAAAACCTCCCTCACTGTGCTATTAATCAGCCTGCTGATACATTCTGGCTAAGGACCAAATAGGGTGTCTTGCAGATTCTACTTCCTCTAGACTCTAAACATCTGTCACATTAACTTGATGACATAGCACATAAACTTGTGATCGAATGCTTCCCTGGACATGTCCCAAGTCTCACCAGAACGTAGCTATACTTATCAAAATGACCATTTATGCTGGATGATACCGTTCCAGCAAGGTGCATTTGTCCTGGATTGTTTCAATGAACTGATGCAAACTAATGTTTCATTGCACATGGCCTGATGGCGCTCTCTGAAAGAGCCAGTCTCACTAAACACCAAGCTGTGTGCACGTTTGGTCAATGTTTACTGTGAACTGATCATTCCCGAGGCATTTATCTGGTGTTTTTTATTGTTTGAGTCTCGCTGATAAATAACCCAAACACAGAAACAGGTTGTGCCACTGCTCTGTATTCAGTCCTCTGCTTCATCTTCATCCGTTAATCTTAAAGCAGGACTTTTCTTTCACAGAAAGACAGAGTTCGCAATCAGCCTGCAGTCGAAAAGTTGCTTCTTCCGTCACTTTTCCAGCAATTTTCATTATGAGTCTGGGTGCAGTCTAGTTCATCTTTCTCTACCGGTCAGAGCTCATCTCCTGTGTTGTGCTCGGTTCATACTGTTTTATGTGTGGAAGGGGCGTCCGTGTGACAGGACACAACAACTTAAGAGCTGCACTGCCAGGATTGTTGTAAAGCATAAGTTAGACCACTGCTAGTCCAGCCAGAAGATGACGGGGGCAAAAGCTTGGCAGGAGGCCTGCTTAGCCAGTTCATCTCTGAAAACTCATAGCTCTACTTTATGGATATGCCACTACCTCCCTTCCCATATCGGGGTGCTGCACCCAGCACCCCGATATGCAGCTATTAACCAGCTATAAGCCACAGATGTGTGCATGCAAGGCAATCTGGGATCTACAATACAAGGCCTTGCAAAAATTGTCAACATCCTGGTTTGTTTTTGACATCTTGGCACGGAGAGAAGGAGGCCAAAGTCAAGTTGTCTTACGTGAGGTCTTAGTCTCTTCTTGAAACCAGCCTTGTCAGTCTCCCGGAGTAAGGTGGAATGGTTTGATTCTAGTTGTGGGATTTATGCAAAGATAAAAACTTTTCAAGCCCAACATTTTCCAGCCCATGACGCTGAAGATGTCACAAAATTATTAGGAAAAACACGAGATGCCTCACATAGCCTCATACAGGTGCAAAAGCTGAAAAAATAAGATAAAATAACAAAAGTGAATGTCAATAATTATTTTATGATGATACTGGTTGATTATAAGCAATACATCTCAATGAGAGTCCTGTTTTAGGCTAATAAAGGCTTTGAAATGACCTCACCTGAATGTGACTCCTTGCATACCTATATTTCTTATCAGATTCATTATCAAAGGAAAGCTTGTAGATTTAAATGAATTAGGGAAATAACATTAAAGCAGGTGTGTAATAGACTTTTTAAGCCCACATGTTTTGCTTAAAAGCTAAAAAATATCAACATAACCCAACTGAATTCAAACTCAACCGAAAAACACTGAATGTCAAAGGAAAGTTAATTGTTGTCATAAGTTTATTATTATCAAAGAATCTCCAGAGTTGTAGATGGTGATGATGTGGACAGGAAGGATCTTCATTTGTCAGTCAGTCGAGCAACAAAACTGAAGAAATTGAACCAAATCTTTTGTTATTGGTCATATTCACATCTTTCTTCTTTCCACCATTACTCCGACTAACGACACCAACATACCTGTTTGTACCTGAAGGTAGAATCTTCTATTTTTGGTGTGTGGATAAACGTAGAAAACAACAAAAAAAAGTGTTTAAACAAAATGTTGTTGAGGCAACCCAGTGATAACTTTGCTCTGTATTTAAATAAACATGACCTGGGAATGGAGGGACGAAGCGGAGGGGAAGATCGCAGACGCCATCTATTTCCCCGTTGCCTCTGCAGGGCTCGGCGGCGGCAGTTCTATGACAATATCTCTATTAGGAGAGATGGAAGGTGTGTTGGCTGCACATTATTAACTGCTGCAGGTCTCAGATCAGCGTACGCTGGCGGAGAGTAATGTCTGCTGACATCCAGTTAATGCACACTGCAGTGCTGCCACCAGCCTCTCTTTCCTCACAGCACCAAGGTCATCTGACCCGGGTGGTATTAAAAAACCATTTGTTCCAATTAAACAAAAGGTGTGTTGGCAGAGAGGAGCTGCAGGAGGCAGGTTAGAAGAAGCTTCAATAATACACACAGTCATCACGGTTGTCCTGCAGCGGTTAGCTGATGGGACTGAACGCTTTGCATAAGGACACAACTAATGTGCTGCTTAAACTCAAAATGCTGCAGCGCCGGTTCTGATGAGAATCAGCTTCTTCCCTGTTCAGTTTTTTGTTAGTCATATCCTTCCTTCAGGTTCATATTGCTTATAGCCAGGAGCAGAACTGAAGGCAAAACAAACCCTCAATATGCAATGAGAAACAAGAAAACCTCTTAGTCCATTGAGAATATCAGAATGCATCCCAAAAACTGATGTTTAATCATTTATTTACCCCGTGTTCTCCAAATTCTGAAGTTTTATTTTTATTTTTACAGATTTTTCAGCATTTTTCTGATTTTTGGTTCATTACCCCCCAGCTAAGGGATTCCCAGATACAAGGTTATGCTAATTATTTTAAACCCTAAATGAATTATTGCCTCTGTCAAAATAAATGATGGAGATTTGAAGTGTGTCCTAACTCTTTCTCAGGCTGGCGAAGGCAGGCCTGTCCTTGATGTGATGATCTTTAAAAGCCAGAATTAATGTCTGTTATCCATCATTTTCTTCCACTCAGGCAACTGCATTTTGACTCAATTTGGAGCAACTCTCATTCAGAGGAAGAAAATAATGCAATACAAGTTTGGCTGGTGAAAATGTTTGACCCTGATAAGGGCAACATAGGAGGCATGAGAATTAATGTGGATTAATTTCACCAAATCACTCACAAAGTGAATAATTCAGACAGTTCTGAGGCTAAATTTGAGAAGCCAAGCATTTTAGATGCAATAGTGGTCCTTGTTTTTACACATAAAGGCTCATTTTGACTGAAAGTTATTCTGCCATGTTAGCTGGCTGATAAAATCAAATGTAAATATTATGCTACACAAAATCACAGGGAGAGCAGGAGATGGAGCATGACAGGACACCAGGAGAAACCAGTAAAGGAATGAAAACCAGTATACTGAGGGAAGGTGGCTGGTGACATTTGATCCAGGTGAGCTAATCAGGGGAATGTGGAACAGCTGAGACAAACAGGAAGGCTGAGGGAAAAGAAACTAATTAACTCAGTACCAGTCGGGGGCAGCAATGTACCAGTTTCATTGTTTGCCAACTGCCAGAAAACATCACAGAAGAAGAAAAATAAAGTGACTTATTAAAACCGAGAGGTGAACTAGAAACAAAAGTAACTACAAACCAAGAGGAAAAAGCCTAACAATGACAGAACGAACATAAAGAAAATAAGTAAGAGATTAATAACAAAGGAATTAATTTATGTGGCATAACCATAGCAATAGTACAACTCAGAAATGATGAAAATTAAATTAAATCCCAAACCAAAGCACCCGAAGATAGTAACATACTTTTCTTTCATATCAACAGTTGGATCTGGTCCAAAAATGAGTAACTATTGCATACACTACTTAAGTGTTTGTGTAACTTTATAATTAATACATTTTTACATTCACTCTGTAAATTTCTCTTTGGTTTGTTTTGTTAAATAATATATGAATCAACATCATTAAAGATTTCTTCTTGTCCAGAAGGCTTTCTCTTTTTTTTTTTTTTTTTTTTTTTTTTACTTTTGGTAATGTTTTTTTTTCTCCAGCAGAACTGTTCTGGCATGGAGCTGAAGTTCAGCCTGACCCAACCCTGTCAGCTCCGTCACACAATCAGCCTGCTGCTTCAGACTTCCAGCATGTGAAAAGCTTTCCCCGTTAAGCAGAGGTTGATTAGACCTCAGCATATAAGAGCTGGGGCATCCTGCCGAGTAAACCTAACTGGGAATGGAGCCGAAGGCAGCACAACACAAGATGAACGATCTGTAATGAACCTCTGCAGAATCTGCCTCTGCCCCATCCTCCGTCCTGTCCGATAGCTCATCACGGCCTGATCGCTCCTCTCCAGCAGCTAATCGCTCCTCCGGGTCTCCTCTAGCCCCCCTCCAGCCCTCCTCTACCCCCACTTTACCCCTCTGAACTCAGCCGTCACCTCCTCCCACTCCTCCTGTGATGGACGGGTAATGAATCTGGTGCAGTGGAGGCAGAATGGGCCTGCCTTGATTTTGTTCACTGATTACCTTTCTTTCAGTTGACCAGGAGCTCATTGTTCCAGGTGGAGGAGGAGGAGGGGGAGGAAACGGCAGGGGCAGTTTTAGCTTCGACAAGAGAAGTGCAGAGGATTTTTTTTGTTGTTTTTTTCATACAGTTTTGATGCAGAAAAAAAAAATCAGGTTGAGCTGCTCTGTACATTCACTTTGCATTCAGGGACAAAAACTTAAATATATCCATTGAACTCAAGGAATGTAATTGGTAAGTTATTCAGGATGTGAGTTGCTTTCCTCCTATTTAGTCAGACTTCCTTTTTTTACTTTTAAATGGGGCTTTCTGAACATCTTTATCCAAATATCCGGCTTTGCAAACTGTTTAGGTACAGTAGCCCATTACAGTTGTGTTTGACTCAAACTCAGCAGAAGAGTTTTAAAGGTTTTGGGTTGAAGTCCCAGCAGAGCAGATGCTTAAATGTGGTACAGATTTGTTCATTTCAGAAAGTTGGACTGATTTAGTTTATTTTCTGACTATATATGAACTTTGTTTAAAAGCCCTCTGCAGAGTTTTTTTCTAACCCATTTTCATAAAACATTAATATCCATCTTATTCCTGAAGAACTGTAGTGATAAAACAGATTATTTTTTATATTCTCTGTTGTGTGTAACTATGTTCCTTTTTTGTGTCTGGAATCTTTCCAGAGTTTTCTTTATGTTCAGTCATCATTTTGAAGTCAAGGATTGTTTACAGTGAAAAAACCCCACTGAGGCTCATTTTTAAGTGTCGGAGAATGTTTTTAAAAGTTGCAAATCTGTTTGAAGTTCTCTGGAATGTGTTAGGATTTATTATAAGTCCGAATTCTGTTCAGCATCAGTAATACATTTGGGATGATAGTGTTCGAAGTTAGAAGTCTGTTTAGAGTTGGTAATTTATTCAGACTTTTGTAAGAGTGATATTAGAGTGAATAATTTGTGAAGAGTTTGATATATGAACTGGGTCGGGAATCTGCTGAGAAAATGATGCAGATTTCAGGACCACATTTGGATCCACCTGCTTAATCAGCAGCCTGATGATTGTCTATGAAACACTTATTAATCGACTGGAACTAGAAAAATCCCCCTTAAGTTTGATCTTCAGTTTTGGGATTTATTCTGCCATAGTCTGTACTTTTCCATCAACACGTGTCCGTGTTCACGTGCATGACTGCTCGACAGGAAGTAGCCCGGTTTTCCACAAATATCTGAGCTTTCTTCAGTTCACACCTTGTCCAGAACTAAGCATGTAAGAATGTAGGACAGACACCATGAGACCAAGCGTGACTCTGTCAGGGGATCAGCTCAGGTCTCCGTCAGAGGAAGAAAATCTGCTTTGGTGGAAGGGGGAAGTCTTCCCCAAAGGTCTGAGGGCAGCAGCAGATCCTGAAGCTAATTAATCACCAGTCTGTCTGAGTTAAAAGATTCCCTCATGATCCCGATTTGTTTTGGAGGATAATTCTTGTCTGGAGCTGTGATATCGCGTCCCAGTGAGGCCTGAAAGGGATGGAAGCAGCGCAGAGCCTCAGGTGATGGTCTTCACCTCGGTTTGTAGCAGGCTTTTAATCCTGTTTAAACTGTCTCAGGGTGTTATCCGAAGGTAAAATGAGCGTAGAAGTGGAGCATGAGGGCGGAAGCTGAAGGAAAGGACAAACGATCCGTCTCAGAGACAAAGAGTAGAGGGCAACAAGCTGTCCTCGCTGTAGATGGCCGTGGTTAATAGCTGCAAGCTGACACTCCAACCTCTGTGATTAAGGTTTCCTGCTGACGTCGCGCTCTCTGCCTGGACAGGACAATACTATTTACCCACAATCCTGCAGTCATTTAGACAGCAGGGCCTTTATGTGTCAGGACCGGACAAGGTCTTACTTCCCTGTGATTGGATGTGAGCGCGTGTTTGCACTCCGATCACGGAGGACAGGACGGTTGGACTCCGCGCTCAGATCTGCAGCGCGGCTCGTAGGTGTGCGCTGATATAAAAGGAGCGTTACAGATGGAGCTGCTAATGTTTCCCAGCAGTTATCTGTTGGCCAGAACAACATGTCGACTGATAATTAGTTTGGTGCTGCTGGATTAACAAGTGGAGACAGAGCACTCAGACAGCTCATTTCATGCTGTGTGCTTTGGGTTTTATTAAGCAGCAGGTGAAGCTCAGTCTGTTTACAGGAAGAGGGAACTCGCTGCCTAAAGGAGCAAAACAGTAGCAATTTATGGTAAAAAATTCAATTAAATATGTACAGTCATGGGTAAAGAGTTGAGTGTGACATTTTTCAGCACCCCAGTTTCTGTCAAACTGTTTTATCTTTAGTATGTTTTACATATTTAACCAGTGAGGAAGACATTGTGTCTGCAGGAAACAATCTACGTGTTTAAACAACACTTGTTGAGTGATTTTATTCCTAGATAATTTACATGTCGGTGTTAAGAAGCTTAGATAATGAAAACATTTTTCTAAGAAGGTCAAAAACAAGACTGAGGCTGAGTGAAAAGCAGCTTTTGAACAGAAACTTTCTGAAAGACTTCCTCAAACGTATCGAGCTCACTGACGTCTGGAATCTGCACCAAGTTTCTGTGCCAGGAATCTGTTGAGAACTGGAATTTTGTTCATTGTTTGGAATCTGTTTAGAGCTGGGAATGTGTTCAGACACCTGTGTAATGAGTCAGAAATATGTTCAGACTCCGGCTCAGAGTCACAGATCTGTTTATATATAAGACATTTCACATAAAAATTTTGAATTTGTGCAGAATCTTTTCAGAGTGTAGAACATGTTATTAGAGGATCTTTATGGAGTTTGAGTAAAGAAGCTGCTTAAAGCTAAGAATCTGCTCATTTCTTCTTCCTTTAAAACAGAAATTACACTGTTTATGAATCATCCTATGCAGATAAACTTAATCTGTCTGCTCAGACTCAAATCTCCTCAAAATCAGTCTGGAGCCTTTGCATGAATCTCTTTAAAGTTCAGATTGATTGGAGTCTGGAGACAGTACAGAGTTGGAAGATATGTTCTTAAATGGGAATCTTTTTTTTTCAGTCAGAACTTTGAGTCTGGAGGAAATCAGGACAGAAAATCAATTCAGAGTTCAAATAGGGAATCTGTTTAGATTTGCTATCTAGGAAATCTAATCAGTCAGCAATGTGCTCAGATTTAGCAATCTGGAAATTGTTTGTTTTTCAGCCAATATTGGTTCTGAGTTTGGAGGTTTTTTTATAGTCATGAATCTTGACAGAGTTAAGAATGTATTTAGAAAGAACGCTTATACCAAAGCATGGAAATCTTCTTCATAGCACCTTAAAAATGTCTTCATCGCCATGACAACATGCTCTGAAATCTGGAACAAGTTAGATGAACATAATCTTACAAAATAATCTCATTCTGACCAATCAGTTCATTTAGAAAATGACCAAATCAGACAGCTGCGGCAGCTGGACAATCAGAACAAAGCAGGCGAGAAATCTGAGCAGAACTGATGCTGATTTCTGTCAATTTCCTAAACTGCTTTAGGCAAAGAATAAATAAAACCCTAAGCTGCGTGACGGTGGCTGGTCATCTGATGTCACCTGCTTTGCATGAATGTGCACTGATCCAGAGTGAGAAAATTGCCTGCCTAATTGAGCTACTACAAGACATGGCTTTGGGTTATTTGCCGCTGAATTAGTTTTTAATTTCCTCTGTGAGAACATTGTTTGACCTTCATTTTATTAAAGAGGAGCTGCTGGTGTATGTTCATTTGTTTGTTTAGTTTCTACAGATTTCATATTAAACTGAACCACAGAAGCAGCGTAATGGGACTTTAAATGGTCAAACTGTCTCATAATGTGACTTTAATGAGACTTTCTGACGGAGTTATGAGCTTCTCTGATAAACCACAGGCTCTCAGAGGATAGCCGCATCCTCGGCACCTTCACAACTTTAATAGATCAAACACCTGTGAGGGTCTGAGCAGGTAATGAGGGTCTTAAAATAAATGAACCCAGACATTATTGGGGTCTGACAGTTCTTATGTGTCTCCAGAGCTCCTCTCCTGGCTTGCTGCGTCACTTCTTCACCTCCACCTCATTCCCAATTACAGTACCATTTCTCATTTGCCTCAGAGTCGGCTCCCCTGGCCCCGGAGCCGTGGCCTTGCCTGGTGATGATGGAGGAGATGAAAACAATCAGATGAGACAGAAAGAGAATTTTAATTACGACGTTAGTGTTATCTTTGGAAAAGTTGAAATATCCTTTCAAGTTAAAGGTTCCTCAATGGAGGTTGATCCTCCTTCTTTAGGAAATCGGCTCTACCAGACACTCACAGGGTTTCACTGTGTTCGTCTCTCCCCCTGTAACAACAGAACAATGACGTGAAATATGCTGTTACTAACGGGAAGCATGTCAGTCTGCAGCTTTGCAGCAGCTATGAGCTGAATTACTGAGATTGTGGAATAGGTCTGGATTAAGTCTTTCTACTCTACAGCTATCAGTGGAATACAGTTTGTAATAACCAGTTTTTTATTTTTTTTATTTTTAAGTGTATTGTTCACTGTCTTTTATGTTCAGACGTGATGTAGATGTAAGTGACTCAGATGTTGAATATAAAGGAAGGTGTTGTGGTCATTATTTGTGATGGAAACGAAAGAGAAAATTTAGGAAAATGTTGGTAAATTACAGTGGATATCGAAAATTTGAATGATAATATCACCGCTTAAACTTTTGCCAATACTGTGCATCTGTAGTATATTTCCTAGATTCTCTTGATTCAGGACTTCTGTGCAATTTCATCTCCTAGCAGGTCATGGGAAATGCTGAATCTCCTGCTGAGCCTTGTTTTGACTTCTTTCTGTTAAAAGGAAGTTGTTCCTGTTCACTGTTGCCATGTGCTTGTTCAAAATAAAAGAAAGATTGATGCCAAGCCGATGCCTCGATGCAGTCGACTGTCATAATCAGACTTCGAATGGATGGAAATCTGAATGCATAACTCGAATAATCCGGCCTGAATGTTGACTGAAATGGATTTTTAATAACTGGATGTATTATTAAAAATTGCTGTTTGTTTATTGTGAAATATTACTGAACTGGAAGCTCAGTAATATAGTGTTAAAATGTAATTGAAATAAGACAATTATTATCTTTTAAATTCAGAATAATCCAAATTTCCTGAGCAACATCAAATTTTTGTGCAGATTTGGTTTATAACAGCAAATCTGTTCTGTTATTTTTAATGATTTAAAGTTCCTGACACCAGTTTCTAACACAGATAAACAGGGCTGTGAAATGTCTAAATTAACTGTATTGGGACAGGGCCGTCGTTAATGAATCCGAAGCATCCGAAGCGCTCCTCTCCGCTGTCTGAGCACATTCAGGTAATAAAGCCCTGTGAGGGCGTCAAGTTATATTCAGACTGTCCCAACTGCAGCGAGACACAGAGGAGCAAGACTGTTAAATCCTGTAGTGACAATTGGAAAACACCCTGAGCGCTGAAGACAAGAGGAGGACGAATTTTGATGGATTGTCTGGGTCCTGCTGTCTTAGTGAAACGCCTCTGGGGCTGCAGGTTCTGGAAACAGACCAGAGAGTCTGAGCTCCAAAACATCTCAGGGCTGTTAGACCTCCTGCTGCTGAGGAGGCACAGAATCCGAAGGAAGATACAGTGCAGTTTATTTAGACTCGGAGAGATAAACAAACCACTTTATATGTTTGCTTTAATGCATGTTTGAGGTAATTTTCTGTTTTTATTCTTTCTCTATACATATTAGAGACCCGGTGCAGGATTTGAAGAGATCTTATAAGGTAGTAAAAATGTACGAGATGTTATCTCCAGCTTCATCTATCATCTACTAATGAGAGTCGGAGACCCTATGTGTTGCTCCAGCAGGTAATCCATCCTTGCTGATGAGATAAAGTAGTTCAACAAAGACTGAGAAATAAATTCATTGCTGGCGTCAAATCAATGGGCTGGAAGAATAGATCCCTTTGGCATGAACATTCTTACAACTAGTAACGACGTCAATTTTCCCTCCCCTTAGTTCCCACAGAGCCTCAGAGATCAATCACAAGACGGAGGCCTCTGATTGGCCCAAAGGGCAAGAAGCCGTTCAGTATGGAGAGTGTCTTCCTCTGAACGTCCTTCACCGTTAAGGGCATCATTTTTACAACTTTTGCATTTCAATTATGTTTGTCGTTGCATCTCACAATGATTGTATTTGATTCTTTGTTTGAAATTGTGAATCACGGAAAAAGACATTAAAGAAAAAAAAATCAGAGCACAACCGTGAATTGTTTAAGACTGAAATTGAGCATCAAAGCGCGGTGGCCACCAGTATAAAAAACAGATAGTAAAGTCTAATTTTTCCAGTGAGGATGAAGAAGTCAGTAAATCAGTATCTTCAGATATTTAAACCAAAGTCTTAGAGTCTTTTTAACTGCAGCCCCATCTTTCATCTGTACTGAATAAATTTGAACTCATCTGCATCACCTACCAGGTTCAGAGGAAACCTGGATGTTTTTTGCATTATTTTTCAGATTTGAGAGGAAGCCCACTTTCTTGGATGAGATGGATGTTCCAAATGTCCCAAACAATCACAAAGAAAGTTCATTGGAAAATAACTTTTCACCAGTCTTCTGGAATCCTTCCTTGCATTTCTGGGAGAATTCCAGTTTCTCTTCAATGTTTATCTTAGGCAAGTTTGCTAGAGTTCTTGTCCAGATGGCCTTACATCACTCACTTGCTGCAAAATACTAAGCAATTTCTGAAGTGGCCACATCATGATTATCTACAGCACCCTTGTCAGGAGGGAGATGATCCAGGCATTTGCGCTGCCTGCTTGGCCGTCCTTTAACATGTAGCTACGTCTGTCAGCTTGATGATCCCGAAAACAGTCCAATCAACTGGATGAGTTTCTTATATGTGAGGCCAGCTTGATGCAAATTCATTACGGCTGCATGTTGTGTCTTAGAGCTAAGCACTGCTAACACAAGGAGGTAGTAATTTCTCTCCCTCTTTGATAACAACCAGCCTGCTAATTAGATTTATACTGTGGGTCCAGCTGGGCACTTTCAAAGATATATACCTCCACTGATGATAAGAGTTTTAAAAAAAACAATTTACTGATCAGTTTGGGTGAAAAATACTGTAAAAATGATTGCATAGTTAGAAAATAATCTTTTAAACTGACAAAACTCTTTGTTATGTATTATGTGGTCACTCTCACACAATAGTCAAACACAAAACCTAAAAGTTCAAAGTCAAAATGTGTGTCTTTGCACAAAGAGAAGTTTTCATTGGCTGAGAAACTGAGCAGGTCGGCTCCAAACAGGAAGTGTAACTGAGTCCCACCCACTGAGTGAACTGGGAGGTGTCCTTACGCAACATGTCCAGCCTGCTCCACTTCTGCAGAGTCACAGCCAAGAGACAACAGAGCAGGAACACTGTAAGTTTTTTCATGATTTATGACTTTTGGCTTGTTTGCTCCCTAATTGCTTTGTATTTTTTATGAACTTGATGTGGGTCAGTGTATAACTGGGAGTGGGTTCACTGAAGCTTGTTTTGTTTCAAGCATTTGGTGACTGCATTTGCTGTGTGAAGGCAGGTAATGTTGCTGCATGAGGTGTTGACAGTACATGAAAAACTATCAGTCCAACAGCTTTTTACAGCTGAAAGTAACACCCTGCTGCCTCCTCTTTCCACCTTCACCAGGTGTTAATCCGTAGAAATGGCCACACTCATGGAAAACGAGGTATTCAAGGCTTTTGCCTCCTATGCTGCTATTGTCACTCTCAAGATGATGCTAATGGGTCCCGTGACCGTGTACTTCCGCCTCACCAGAGGGGTAAGTAACACAAATGGGTTAATGTCCTTTTAGAACAGTTTCTTTATTTTAAGGTTTCAAGTTTTACCATTGGAATCTGCACTTACTGATTGGTCACAATGGTTTGTGAGATGATACTAGTATTTCTGCAAACCAGTCGGTCCAGTCTGCTGTAGTCCAACGTGTCCAAACAAGTTATTCAGCGCAAAAGTTTCAGAACTGAAGACCAATAACAAACTTCCTTTGCCTCTTCTTGCAACAGTTTCAACTCAAAGTGCCCTCTCCCGTTTTTTCTGATGCTGGTTCTGGGATTCCTGGAATGCAGATATAAAACATTGAAATATGTGCACATGTCGTCTCTCCTTTCAGTCCTTCTCCAACGAAGAAGATGTTGCCAAAGAGACTAACGAGGAAAAGAAGAAGAAGATGCTGAGAGCTCATCCAGATGTGGAGCGAGTTCAAAGGTGAGACGCTCTACCTTTTATACCAGCTTTGGCTCTTGACTGGAATCTTGAAATCCCTCATGTTGAATGGGTGGAGGAAGGAATGTTTTCTGTATAAAACTCCAACACATTAAAAAACAAGTCAATAAAATAAACCTTTCCTCATGTGTCTGTAATACTCTGATTGCTTTAATCCCAGGGTAAAAACCTGGATGGTTTTAAATGCACACGCAGACATCAGGTCAACATGGCTGATTTGGTTAAAAGCATTATTTAGGGACTTTATTTTGAATTCTTGCAGGAGTGTGAACCATCCATTCAGTCTCTGGATCAATGTAGCATGAGCTGTGTCAGCGTTTTTGGCTTAAAGGATTTGGGAGGCCAAGGTTTTAAATCTGTGAAGATGGAAAGCTCCCTGCAGTGTAGAAGTGCATCTCAGTTTCAAACAAAAGAGTTCCAATATTTTTATTTTTTTTTTCCCATGAGTGATATTAAATTGGAGCAGGAGATGGATGTACAGATCAGGGTTCTTCTGCAGCAATGATTTCATTGCTCAGTTTTTTTATTGAGGTAAGGAAGAAGCCAAACTGAACGGTGAAGCTCCTGCTTTTCTCGGCTATCCACTGTGTGCTCCAACCCTTATCTACGGCAATGGAACCTAAAATGTTCCTCCACATGGAAGTTTTCCAAACCCAATGGAGGGACACCCGAGGGCACATCCAGAGCTCCACAGAGGGATTTTAAATCCCTTCTGGTCTGGAAACCCCTCAGGTTTCCCCAAGAGGAGCTGTACGGTGCGAGTGTGGAGAGGAACGGCTGGGTTCTCTCCAGAGCATGTTGCCTCTGTGATCTGACCTCCATTAAGAGAAAGGCGGGAATGATTATTTACTTTAAGAATACTCGGATCATTTGTTTGCATCCTACTGGGATTAAGATGCCACTACTGAGAAACTGATACTTTTAGACCATGAGTGACTTATGAGATGCATTTGCATCATTCCAAAACATATTTCAGGTGTAGTATTTTCAGATTTACCTTTGGACAGTTTGTTTTTAATCATCATTTTTGCAGTTACTGTGACTTTGATTTTGCTGACTCATGCAGATGTTTGTAGAGGGAGCAGCTTGTGCATTTTCTGCTTCCATTTCAAAATGGCTCTCTTATATTATGCAACAGGCCATTAAAAACACCTGCCAATGCATACACACCAGGTGTGTTAATGACATATTTGGCAGCTCCTAAAAATCTGAGCGTTGGAGGACACCCTCCTCTGCCTGTTGGTGTTCCTAGTTTAACACATGATTTCCTCCTTCCTGTTTGAGGTGAATTTTGAGAGCCTCACAGTGACCTGTGGAGCTGGCACTGTGTGTCATGCTCGTTGTCACCTCTGATAAACAGACAACACACCACTCTGCTTGTGTTTGTCCCTCGGGGGAACAGGTTTGTGTCTGACAAACCAGTTTCCGACAGTAAAACACAGATGTCACATCTACAGATCGCATCAGGTATCGGCCATTTGCAGTAGACTCCCAGAAAATATGCAATGTTGGCGAAGTCTTCCTGTAAAGGTTCATTTCATCTTATAAATTGTCCTGAGCGTTGAAGAAAAAGTACATTTCCGACAAAAAGGACATCAACAGCCATTATCAGATCCTGCTACTACTTCCTGAAATGATAAAAGATTTGCTCCTGTATGCAAACCCTTTGTAAATGAAATGCTTGAAAATAACCTGGTGTCTTGGAAATATGTATCACTTTTTTTTTTTTTTTATCCTGTAGGTGTCACCACAACGACCTGGAGAACATCATTCCATTCTTCTTCATCGGTCTGCTTTACGCCCTGTCTGGACCCAAACTCTCCATCGCTTTGATTCACTTCCGTGTATTCACAGCCTCTCGGATCTTCCACAGCTTTGCCTACATCCTGGCCTTTCCCCAGCCCAGCAGAGGGCTTTCCTACATGCTGGGAATGTTGACCACATTTTCCATGGCCTTCAACCTGCTCATTACAGTTTTCGTCCTGTAGGAAGCATAACACCCTCACCTTCCTGCATGAGAGTTCTGTGATTTTTATGTGTCATTGCAGCTGACAGACCCTTTAAATATTGGGGTTTTTGCATAAGAAAGAGCAAATAAAGTTTTCCATTGACTGAGTCATCATTTCTCCCAATAATGAAAAACTCAGAACACAAGTTAATGACAGTAATAGCTGTGAATAATGCATACATGTAGAGCTGAGAGTGTAAAATTAGCAGTGGGAAGAAAACTGCTTAGAATGTCTTTGGTAATCTCATAGTTTGCTTGTTGGGAAAACAGTTTTGGGTGTGAAGCGCTCTGTTTGCAACACATGGAAGAAGCAGATCTTTGATATGGTTGAAACTTGAGTATTTAGCAGTTTGTACTTTAACATTTTATGATTGGCTTTATCAATCAAATTTTATTTGTATAGCACATGTCAGCGGCAAGTCATTTCAAAGTGCTTTATATCATGTGACATTGAATAAACGGTAAGAAAAAGAGAGATTTTAACAAAAAAAGATTGGAATTTGAAAAAAAGATCCAGTTTTTAGTCAAATCGCCATTTGACAAGGACTCTAAACCTCCAGATTTAGCATGTACTTTTTTTTTTCTTCACAGAATTAAAATAGTTCAACCTCAAAGTAATCTAGACTATTTTATTTGTTTTTTTGTTTGAGTTTTTTGCATTACTCATAGAGTGGACACCTCTAATTTTGACAGTGTTGCTCAAGTGAAAAATTATGCCCATGCCCATCTGCCCAACCCTGTGGTACCCCATAAGTAATTATGATGTAGAAACTTGAAAAAACTGAACTACTTGAGAAATATGATCTAAATATGATCTGCTTTATCAAATGTATGGATACAGAATACAAACCAATTTAAGTTTAAAAGAAGACTGTGTTGATGATTTTAAATATTGTTTTTCTATCTAGTGAAAAGTGTCAGCAGTAAAGAAAATCAGGTCCAAACTTCATTCATCCATTTGAAGTTGAACTTTGCTCTCGTTTTCACAACTCACTGACAACCATAATGGTGCTCGATCCTGATAAGCTCTGAACTGTAAACAGGATTCGCCGTTTCTTGTAGAATGCTTTTACAGAAAAATGCAACTTTATCTGTGAATTAGATGTTTTTTTGTTTTTTTTTGTTGAGATGTCTGCGTGGTTATCTCCATGTTTGTATGCTGTAGCTCGCTGGCTTTGTACAAGTTGCTCCTGGGTTTTAACCTTTATCTGCTCTGCAACTGACTGATGGGTGGGTGTAGGGCGCATTCATTTACTCTGTCTGTGATAAGACTTTTGGCACAATTCATATCATGTAGTAGCAGAACATACAGAGCTTATGTCTTACTTAGCTGTGCTTAAACATTCTGAATCCTCAGAAATGTTTCCATAGATTTATCTTAGCAAATAGTCTGATATTTTTCAGGTAATGGCCTCAGTCAGGGGGATGTCAGCAAAATTAATCAAACAACTTAAATCACAACAAGAGCAAACACCGTGAAGTAAAACCTTCCAGAACTAGTCATGCTCATTAAACTTTTAGTCTCCTCATTTTCACACATTCCAACCACAAACTATTTTATTGGAAGTGCAGGTGGTAAAGTAAAAAATGAGCAAGATTACAAGGTGGAATGAAAACCACACATGATTTTTTAAAATAAAGGTCTGAAAAGTTTGGCATGCATTTTTATTCTGCAAATAGTATTCAAGGGAACTGCTTACAATACAACCACTGTTTGCTGCAGTTGCAGCTGTAAGACCTTTGGAGTTCTTATCTGCATATCTACTGACTGAAATATTTGCCAATTTGTTTTTGAGAAATATGTCTGCCTCAAGCAGAATATATATTTTTAAGTGTTGTTAGATATTCCTGATTGGATTTAGCTCAAGACTTTGACTACACCATTCTAATACTTTAATGTGTTTTCCTCCATTGCAGCTCTAGATATGTATATATTTATGATTAATGGCTTCTAGCCACTTCCCCATAAAAGTCAGATTTTCAGAATGCCTGACTATTAACAGTTTCATGACAAATTCTTCTGCATGTTCGTACACTTGATTTTTTTTTCTTTTTTCTGATGATTTACACAAACTCCACCAGATTTCCTAAACTTGTTTTAATGATCTACTTCCCTTTAAACTTCTTCACAACTTCCTCCGTGATTTGTCACTCATCACCTCTAACACAACCTTTGAGACCTTCACAAACAAAGCTTGATTTATATTACAAATAAATCACACAACTGTACGGTATTTACTAGTTAGGTGACTTTTGAAGGCAATTGGTTGCTTTGGACTTTATTTAAGAGTGTCAGATTAAATAGGGCTGAATATAAACGCATGCCACACTATTCAGATTTTAATCTAATAGTTTAAATTACTCAATCAAAGTCCCATTAAAATACTTTGAAGTTGTAAGGTGACACACTTCAAGGGGAATACTTTTGAAAAAGCTGCATCTGCAGCTACCTGTTCATATCACCATGGTAACTGACTCTAAAACATGGCGAGCGTTATAGGTGGTTTCTGATCAAAAGAGGATGTGAAGCTTTGGGTGAAAACAATTTGTGCTGCAGAGCAACAGATTTGCATACTGTTCCACAGCTCCCCCCTCCTCTTACTGTTTCCTCTCATTAATTCAAAGGCTGATCAGGGCTGAGATGGTTTACCACCCTGTTAGGAGCTCGCCTTAAGCCAAACTGTTTGACTAACTGCTGTTGACCTAATGTTTATTTTCCTCTGACAAAACAGAAGCCTTGTTTCCCAGGAAAAGTTTTATTTCAAATAGCTTTGAGCATGGATTTTCTTTTAAATAAAATGAAACTGACCAACGAGACTCCTGTAAAACAGCTCACCTCTCTGAGATCTATGAAGGATCCCCAGCAGTTCTGCTCAGTGGGAAATTATGCTCTGCTGTTCAGAGGAAAGCCATAAAACACTTCTGATTATTGGGAGGCCAAATGAATTGCCCACACCCCCACCGTTTCTCTGCATCATCGGAGTGTTGGTGGCGATAAATAACTTATTGATTTGATTGAGCTGAAACATGAGAGTCTGCACAAGCCCCAAGCCATATGGATGTAATTGAAGCAGCAGACCACATTTGTCTTGATTATGGTCCATTTGGTCCAATAAGGAACAGGTAGCTGCAGCGCTGTTTGTCTCAGTCTCAGCAGGGGAACATGGAATTTACTCTTTTGTTTTGGCCCTTCTACCATATTTACCAGCCAAAACTGCTAATTTTGGCGATTGAATGTAGTGTTAAAATATCATCGGCTCAGTTTGTTTCAGCTCTGCACTTCTTCTAGTTTTTATTTTGCTTGTTAGTATGGTTCCTCTTCTGGATATCTTACAGTGATGAGCATGTTACTCCAATCTGTCATAGTGAAAAAGGAGCCAAGCTGAAAGATGACGCTCTGGATTCAATAGTCCATCTATGGTTCGACCCTCACCATTGTTCATGAGTGAAACGTGATTCTGGATAGAAGTGGCTGAAATGAGCTTCCTCTGCAAGGTGGCAGGGCTCTGCCTTGACGATAAGGAGCTGCATCCTATGAGAGAGCCTCATCTGAGGTGATTAACTGTGATCAGAATGGCTCCTGGATGCCTACTGGAGGTTCCCCAAGCACGCTCCATTGGGAATAGCACCAGGAACAAACCCAGAACTCACTGCAAGAGTTATGTGTATGTTCTGGCCAGAGGCCACAGTGGATGCGAGATGCTGCTGCAGAAGAGAGGGATGTTTGAGTTGAATGGCCTGGGATGCTCCAGGTCGGTGGGGAGTGTGGTCTGAGGTTTGCTTCTTTGTTGGTTTGGGGAGTGTTGAACTAAACCAGGGAGGCAAACAATAAGAGAATGAAAGCAGTTACCTGAAGCTTAATCTACACGTAGGCAGATATCTAGGAAATCAAATAAATTTGTATGTGTTTTGACCTTTCATCCACAGTAAAACTCAGTAAAAATTATTATTTATAAAAACTTCCACCAAAGAGGAGATTTTAGAATTATTTGTGTCTGTGTGTGTAGATGGGAAAACAGAGATTTGGAGTCCCATGCATTAATCTGTGACAAGTAATGTGCCGATATATTCACGTACCTGCTTTAACATGGCTCCCAGTCGACATTGTCTTGTGTTTTAATGACTTTATATTCTAATAGGCTATTTAAAAGTAGTTAAATCTATGTATCTGTCTATACAAAATGACTTTCCTGCTGCCATGTTTAATTCCTAACAAGCA